>NW_022990846.1:0-95000 GCF_902827175.1 Gymnodraco acuticeps
GTTTGAGTAGCAGTGTGTGTAGCAGTGTGTGTAGCATTGTGTGTGTAGCAGTGTGTGTGTAGCAGTGTGTGTAGCAGTGTGTGTGTAGCAGTGTGTGTAGCAGTTTGAGTAGCAGTGTGTGTAGCAGTGTGTGTAGCAGTGTGTGTAGCAGTGTGTGTAGCAGTGTGTGTGTAGCAGTGTGTGTGTAGCAGTGTGTGTAGCAGTTTGAGTAGCAGTGTGTGTAGCAGTGTGTGTAGCAGTGTGTGTAGCAGTGTGTGTAGCAGTGTGTGTAGCAGTGTGTGTAGCAGTTTGAGTAGCAGTGTGTGTAGCAGTGTGTGTAGCAGTGTGTGTGTAGCAGTGTGTGTGTAGCAGTGTGTGTAGCAGTTTGAGTAGCAGTGTGTGTAGCAGTGTGTGTAGCAGTGTGTGTAGCAGTGTGTGTGTAGCAGTGTGTGTAGCAGTTTGAGTAGCAGTGTGTGTAGCAGTGTGTGTAGCAGTGTGTGTAGCAGTGTGTGTGTAGCAGTGTGTGTGTAGCAGTGTGTGTAGCAGTTTGAGTAGCAGTGTGTGTAGCAGTGTGTGTAGCAGTGTGTGTAGCAGTGTGTGTAGCAGTGTGTGTGTAGCAGTGTGAGTAGCAGTGTGTGTAGCAGTGTGTGTAGCAGTGTGTGTAGCAGTGTGTGTAGCAGTGTGTGTGTAGCAGTGTGTGTAGCAGTTTGAGTAGCAGTGTGTGTAGCAGTGTGTGTGTAGCAGTGTGTGTAGCAGTGTGTGTAGCAGTGTGTGTAGCAGTGTGTGTAGCAGTGTGTGTAGCAGTGTGTGTAGCAGTGTGTGTGAGCAGTGTGTGTAGCAGTGTGTGTAGCAGTGTGTGTAGCAGTGTGTGTAGCATGTGTGTAGCAGTGTGTGTGTAGCAGTGTGTGTGTAGCAGTGTTGTAGCAGTTGAGTAGCAGTGTGTGTAGCAGTGTGTGTAGCAGTGGTGTGTAGCAGTGTGTGTAGCAGTGTGTGTGTAGCAGTGTGTGTAGCAGTTTGAGTAGCAGTGTGTGTAGCAGTGTGTGTAGCAGTGTGTGTAGCAGTGTGTGTAGCAGTGTGTGTAGCAGTGTGTGTAGCAGTTTGAGTAGCAGTGTGTGTAGCAGTGTGTGTAGCATTGTGTGTAGCAGTGTGTGTAGCAGTGTGTGTAGCAGTGTGTGTGTAGCAGTGTGTGTAGCAGTTTGAGTAGCAGTGTGTGTAGCAGTGTGTGTAGCAGTGTGTGTAGCAGTGTGTGTAGCAGTGTGTGTAGCAGTTGCGTGTTAATCAGTGGATGAATGCTCTGTTGGAGTAACCTGAACTACATCAATAAAGTGTTTAAGGTTATCGCTTAGCAAACATGTTTCATTGAATATGACTTTAACCATATGCGTCATCACACTGGGGACGTGTCCCCACCACTTTGCATTAGGGTCATTTGTTAAACATGTTCTGAAAGTAGCTTGCACAAATAACTGTACACTCTGAGAACATGTAACTCACACTTTAGGGGAGTATTTCTGGTAACCAAAGTGCGACACGTTTAATAGTAGTCATAATGTAACAGAGTGCTGCAGTGTAGCATAGGGACTGCACACGTATTCAAAAAGGTGTTAGTATTGGTAATATGTCTGTATGGTTATATGTATTTGTTGCTCGCTTAATGCAGTAGTGTTTTTGAAATCTGAAAAATGTCCCACAAGTTGTTCCTACAAAGGGACTCTAACTACATCACCGAGATGCTCAACAACGCGGTGCGAAGACTCTTTTGTCGCCAAGAACAGACAGCCGTAGTCCATCTAATTCATCTTTTTATTGTGTAGTCGACAAGGGTTGCAGACATCTGGCATGAAGTAGACACAACTGTGTGGAATGATTTGTAACAAAAAACAGTCTATGGCTTACCGAGCACGGACACTGAATCTATTTATAAACTCAGCAACTCAGGACAGTTGAAAATTGGAGCAAAAAGCTTTTTTTTATAAATATAAAAGGGGCCACTACGGGCCTAAAGGGGGACAACGTGTCTTTCACGAGACAGCTTAACACTCAACAGAGTTATACACATCCCATGTTGTGTTATGGCACCAGTATCAGAGCATGGCCTGGACGTTCCATCACAGCAGGTTGGACAGAGCCAGCAGGCGCTGAACCCAAAGGACTAAACAATAGAAAGACTACAAATTAGAGATAGATCTTGACTGTCACATGAGGTATTGTGGATCAAAGCATTTCTGTACATCGTCTCATTTTCCTTGTTTTTTTGGAATATTTCGGAAAATCATATGAAATTATAAACAGATCACATAGAATCGACATAAACAAAACAGATGAGGATGTCAATAAAACAATTTTCTATGAGAAAATTCAAACCTAGAATGGCAGTATATTGACATTTATATGTATAAAAAAACACCAAAAATGTAGCAGCAAACAACAAAGAAAAGCTCATTTTTAATTCTTAGGTTTTTTGTCATGTTTTTCCTTTTAAACTCGTAGCTGGGATTCATTTGTCTCTAGCAGCGGATTACAAGGAGTGTTTCTCTCCTACTCTCTATCCATAATGTACAATCAGAAACCTGGTGTCCGACACACCGTGACATACTTCCAGAATACTTTGCGCAGAGAGCCTTCCTGCATTGACCCATCACATCTAAAGCTTACATCAAGCTGCTGGTGAAATGGTTGGCGTCCTGTGAAGGAACCTTGGCTTGAACTCTACAGCATTAAGACGCCCCTCCCGTTGAGCCTTCACCCTTTGCACCCCTCAGGTAGCTTGCCCGCTGTGCTCTCCACATTCTTTAGGCAAGTCCCCAAGAAACGAAGCCTGCGTCTTTTATTTTTGTGCAAAATCATAGTCTCAACACTCCTCTTCTTTTAGCTTCATGCCCTTCCAAGATTCCATGAGCGGTACTTAAACTGAGGAGACGATGAAGAGCAGAGTTGGCTGCTCTGGAGGCAGATAGTTCAGCAGTAGGTGGAGACACAGAGACTCTGAAAGCTAGAAAAGGAAGGCTTAAATAAATAATATGTTGAACTATATAAAAGAATAGTCCTTTTGCTTGGACCTTCAGGCTCTGGCTCCTCACTTTCATTTAGAGCAGCGTGTGGAACGTGGGTTGAACTCACACTCAGATCGTTGGCAGCTACAGAGAGTCCCATGACAGTATCAAGCAGCATGTCGTCTGTTTCTGCCACAAGCTCACTCTTCTTCCATTAGATGAAAATATTCTGGCAGCTGTCGCTCTGACTCCTTCATCGCCAAGAGACCCCTGCTCCACCCCCCATTATATTTTGTTTACAAAAGTAATCACTGTGAATTCTTTTAGGCGACCAGCAGTGCTGACCAAAAGTGCTTCTTTTTGTTTTGACAGAGTTTGGAATGGTTTGACTACACAGAGCAGAGCCGCAGACTGCACCTCCTCCGCCCCCACCCACAGGCTCGTACACTACACTTGTTTAAAACACAAACGCTGAGAGAAAAGAGGAATACAACCAATGGAAAAAGGAAATCTAAAATGATATATCATAAAGTGACTAAACATAAGCAAGCAGGGATCAATGAATGTTTGCACTGCAGCGATACAAACATTGGAGCTTGGACAGGAAGTCAAAACATTAGATATACCAATAGAGAAATGACAAATAAAATGTCTCTCAGATTCCATATTCAGACCTGAAGACACAACAAGGTCCTACTGTACGTGACACTTTGAGAAGTTGGGTCATTTCAAGATTCCTACTTTGATGTGAGGGACTGAGAAAAGATGAATGGTTGTGTGGCTTCAGCTCCAGCCCACGCAGGTCCTCCGCATTCTGCGTCTGTTTCGTGTACATTTCTGTCGTGTTCATTTCTGTCCCCAGAGAGGGAGGGGGCACTGGCAGGAAATGTGACAGGGGAGTTGTTGCGGGGCGACATGTCGGCCACCAGGAAGAAGGAGGAGGGGGGGGGCTGAGGTCAGCCCGCCATCTCCACCCTCTGTCGACAACGTTCCCTCCATCATCAGGTCATCACAACACCTTGGTCAGTCATTTCAGATGTTGATGTCTCTCACATCTGTGGGGGTGCAGGACAGGTCCACGTCCTCGTCCACACGTTTGGTTTCCGTGGAGCTGCTGTGCTGCTGAGCCTGCCGCAGGCTGGACTCCAGCAGGGACTCGATCTGCTCCTGACACGAGCGCAGGCAGTCCTGCAATCACAGAGGAAACACTGAGCAAACCGCTTCATACTACTAACAATGTGGGCACGTGGAAATATAGCTTTGGGTTTCGAACAGCGTATGTTTGCATACCGGGTCACTGCGAATGACCTGAGACAGGAAGTTGGTGAGGTTCTGGGAGGACAAGGAGGCGTCGTGGCTCTTCAGGTAGAGACCTTGAACAGCTGCCACCACGCTGCCCGCCGCCACCATGGAGGGAGGACTGGCAATGAAGTTAACATCTGTGGGAACAGCACACATCTGTTTGACTTCTAATTGGCTACAGGACTGATCAACTGACTACAGAGGAAATACTAAGACAGATCAAGAAGTGTAGAAAATGTATAAATAAGTCTCAGTATACTGAGGAGACATGAGCAGTACTAAGGCCGGTGTCGTACCTGTAGCACAGAGAGCCACGAAGGTCTGCGCGTGTTTCCTGAGGATCTGTTTGGTGGTTGGGCAGATCTCCAGCTTGGACAGGAAGTGATCGATGAAGTCGTGAGGCGTGACTGAAGCCAGGTCCCATTTCAGCTTGTTGAGAACCAGCAGCTCCATTTGCTGTGGATGGATCAGAGCAGAGGCGTCACTCACACTGACCCACTTATAGTACACAACAATGTTCCCTCCCTGCTCCTCTGCGGTGTGATTCGGCCTGCCAGCACCGCTCACTTCTGTGTGCGCATGGAACTTATAGCTTACTTTGTTGACAGCATCCTAGTTAATGTCACCAGCTGTCTTTGTGTCACTGTAGAGGTCCAAATACCCCAGATTTATCAGTAATGCATTTCAATACATTTATATGCAATGTACGACTATCTTCGCACTGTGAAAAGTGCGAAGATAATTCATATTATTATCATTATTAGTATGCAATTATAAAAGCTGCAGAACAGATCCTTGGTTTGTTTCAAACTGTTTGAAATGAGCTGCATACTTAACTGCCTGTACGTATTATATATATGCACAGTACCATCAAGACATATTTTAATAATATATACAAATAAATAATAGAAAATATATCAAAACAATAAATGCATATATGTTTTAAGAATAATAATGTTTGTATCTGTTGCGTGTAAACACAAAGGATCTGTACATTTAATATGATTATATTATGAAGTAACCCTAACACAAGCAATGGAAGCAGCTGCACACACACACACACACACACACACACACACACACACACACAATGTCACAGCAAACACAAAAGCAGAGTGTGTGTCTTCTTTGCCAACAGCCTGCACCTCTGCCTCACGGCCACTAGGTGTCGCTGTGAGTCAGTGCGTGTTCTGTTGGCAGTCACTGAGACCATTCATGAAACGAGAGGCCTTCCAGTCACCATGAGAAAGTCTCAGACAGCCGTTAAGGCACTGCTGACCCAAACATACATTTACGCTTTCCCAACCCAATCATCTATCTATGTCTAATCAATACCATGTTTAGACTGTGCCATGATGCTGCCACATCACACCAGATGTGTGTTCTGGTCATGTGCTTTGCTTATGTCGTTTACTGTACACGTTATGCAACATCCATGTCTGCAGAAGTCAATTACCAGCAGTTCTCCAGGGTGCACCGAGTTGTCAGTGTAGATACACAGTTTCTCCGCCGTTAAGGGCACGGTTTCCTTCATCTTGGATGCCAGAAACATGCATGTAGCTCCCAACAGCTGTAGTCTTGTTTTCCTGGTGGCCTCCACTGATAAAAATCTGTCCAAATAGTTCATAGCCAGCGGAAAAACCTCCTCCTCACATTTCTGTTCCTCGCAGACCTAGGAGATGAGAAAAGCACTTAAGAGTTGCAGGAAGAAAAATCCCCATTCACATGCATTGTTTGGTGTTGCCCCCCCCCCCCCCCACCCGAATTGTTCTTATTCTGCACAGCTGTTTGCATTCAATCGCCGTGCTAGGCACAGTCATCCAACAAATACATGAACAAGAAGTGAACATTTGATGCATTTACTACCTCAAGTTTGAGCTTTAAATATCCCGTTCAAATCGCTGTTCGAGGTAAAGAGAATTCAGCATAAAACATTCTAAATAATAATGTGCTTTCTGTATTCAAGTAAGTAGGCCTCAGACTTCTGTAGTTACAGAAAAGAGTGTGGGAATAGCGTGCAGTCAGTTCTGACGGACACACAAAGGTGGCGTCGATGCAAGTTAGCCTTTGCAATTTCAACTTCGTCATCTTTTCATTAAATATTTAGAAATATTTAAAAATTACCAGGGTGTGTGTAATTATCATGTAAATGATCCCTATCATATGCCTGATCGGATGTGATTAGAATATGTCGAATTCAGACACATTTGAATTTTAAATAAATACATTTCTCAGGCTGCTCTTCTTCACGTGCTGTGCGACACTTCCTCTCGGCTCTCCGATGCACCATTTCAAAAATTAAAACAAAATATAAAACTGCAATGAATTACATCCAAAAGTTCATGGTAATGTTAATAAACACATATTCTATCAAATCCGACTGTTAAAATGTATTTAATACTTTTGCTCTTTGACACAATGTCCTTTTCCCGGAGCGACCTTCACAGAGAGCAGCGGCTCGTTAACAGCAGAACAAACTTTTCCATCCGATTTCAGAGAAACACACTGCAGCACACACTCTTACCATGTCCTGTGATATACATGCATTTATAAACCATTTAACACACTTACTGTCATTGTTCCTGATGTCATAGATTTTTAATGTTATTAAAATCCTTCTCATATTCGACAACAAAGATGGCGCGTAACTGGCACGGGCCAGACTGCATACGTGTACATTGCTGTTATTTTGGAATATTTCCCCCATGTTATTACATTTCATAACCTTATGGAAGAAGCCGGCTAAAACATAATCAATAAAAAAGGTATTCATGGTGGAAAGGGATGCAGTCTCGAGCCAATATGTCCTATTATAGCCGAAGGACCACCCAGCACTCATGAGGACTTCACAGCGTTTATGTAACATGCAGTAAATGAACACACATCAGCTGTAAAAACCTTTCATCCTGTTAGCTAACGTTATACACAGATAATAACGAGACTAGCAACAAGTAAGCAGCGGCACTGAAGTTGAAAGTTAAAGGGAAGTAAGACCCACCTCTAACATCCAGGTGGCAACTATTTTCCTCATTTTGGGCACAATTTCTTTCTGAACACACTTGAAGTAGTTGGGCGACGGTAGGTAGTTCTCCTCTGCTTTCAGCATGGTGTTCAGAACTCTGTCGTTCAGCAGGTTCACGTCCTGGTAGGCTCTCCTGATGGAGTCCACCTCGCAGCACAGCAGCTGGTCCTCCATAGTACTTCACCTAGTAATATTATCTCCGCCGTTTATTAAAGGTTTAGTATCGCCCTGTACAAATGTCCCTCTATTACTGAAGGAGCAGGCTACAGCACACAGAAGGATATATTCCTCTAATTTTGAATAATTTTAAATCACTTTCTTTCTCCTCGCTGCTGCGAGCTGTTGCTCCTCCGGTGTGCGCGAGCCGTCTGAAGCTCAGAACGCTTCCCTTCGCGAGACAAAAAGCCCTGACTCGCGCACGTACTGACACACACACACACGCACACACACACACACGCATAGACACGCACACGCACACAAAGTTTGTCGGCGAGCGCGCGCTGAATAGGAGGAGGTGGTGGAGCGCGATGACGTCAGCTGTTGTTAGGAGGCGGGGGATCAAAGAGACTGGCAGTCTGCTAGGGAGCGCGCGAGGAAGGGATTCTATTATATACATATATATATAAGGAAAGAGAGAGAGGGGATGTCCCCCCCCCCCCCACTCTCTGCCCCCTCCTCCTATAGCCTGGTAGCTTCTGAGGAGGTGGTGGGAGGTCCATGGCTCAGAGTCCCCGGTGGAGGAGCTGCTGACCGGGGGGAGGGGTGGCAGCTTGGTGTCGGTAGGGGGCGATAACGGCTCACACCCCTTCTTCCTCTTCTTCCCCAACACTCAATGAAAGCTCTTTCTACAAACTGAGTGAACATGAGGTGAGCACATGGGACAATAGCGCAGTGTGAAACACACAGTGGGCTGCTGCTTGATCTATCTCCATTAATGTGTAGGCTACTCCAAATAACACAGGGGACAGGTTAGGATAAAGTCTCAGGATATGTCACAGACACTCTATTTACCCAGTTACCTGTAATACATTAATGAAAGGAAGTGAATTGTTGTGCACCAGAAGCTCTGTAATGTAGTTAAATGAACATAAAGGTCACCATGTGGCTCCCTCAGACTGACCTAATGTGAGTCCTTGTTTGAGGACTGGTGAGTCAACATCTGTACATGGGAACCCCACTGTTTGCATATTAACTTTCTGATGTCAAAAGGGGATCGATCTATGTTATAGATATAACATATATAGATATATTTAGCAGGAAAAATATGGTTTCCATTAGAACATGAAGGGAAAATGCTAACGTTTAAAGTTCTAACACACACACACAAACAGGAGGAGACTGGAGTTTCACCAATGGGAGGAATTGCTGTTACTAGGCAGATGTCGGCATAACTTTTCATGTGGGGAAAAGTTCAGTGCACTGGAAAAGTTGACATTGTTATTGATAACCCTACCAAAGTCCTTTGACGTAGTATAGTCATTCACATAATCAATATGGGCTTTATCTACTGACAGCACCGCTTTATATGGAGCCTACATCCCTGCTGCGTTATTAAGAATGAAAAGAGGACCGTAGAATATATGAATACATTAGTTTGAAACAAAGCATATCAATCAGAGCATGAAGCCATGCATTGGGTTGCTTAAGTTAAAACCAGCATTTACTGTTCAGTTATGAACTTTTAATCTAGTTTCAATATGAATTGGAGCTTTTCACATTCCTGGAATTCCTCCTGGGCTATTGGGTAGACTACCGTAATGCCTCTGTGGAGCCTGCACTCACAACACATCCACACTGTTGCTGTGAGGGATCACAAATAGTGGATTCATCATTTATCTTTAACTGAATTGATTCTTCCAGGTGTTTACTTTTCGTTGACCTTTTCACTTCACAAATGTAGTATAATGTAGTTTTGTTATGGGATTGAATCTTACAACTACACCTTTTAATTGTCTTTCATCATTTTACAAATTGTGTATTACTCAAGTATGTTATCTATAGCATATGCATGTCAGAACAAGACACTGAGGGAACTTGTTTTTATCAACATCTCTTCTTATTTCATTGTTTGAACATGTTTCCAAATGTGAGCAAGAGTGTTGTCAAACATAATATATATATATATATATATATATATAAATATATATATAAATATATATATAAATATATATATAAATCTATATATCTCCTGCAGACACAGAGAGGGACACATCATTTGGAGCTGAAGCCAACAGTAGTTGTGATCCACTTAATCTCCCCTCATACATGACTTGTCTCCAGCCCCTCTCGTGCACAGATAGTTAGAGGCTTTCTATGGGAAACAAAGGGAGCTGGAGCATGTGACTTTTGCAGTGAGGCTCTTCTAGCAGCTTTATGGTAACGGGGGAAGGAAGTGTTTAAAGGGACAGCGGAGAGCTGAAGTGAGACCAGCAGGGAACAGAGTGGCTGCTTCAGGCTACTGATCACATTCCCACAGAGCCCACGGCTGAGGAATAAACGATATGTCAGGAGGACTGCCATTAACGACATGCAGGCCATTCCTTTTGGCCAGGTTTTCATTCACTGGCCGTGTGCTCAGAAATGTTCGCTCCATTCAACCACTTGTTGAATCAACTAAACAGCCTGTTTTTCCTTAATTCAGTCCCTTGATAAAAATGATAGATATCAATACTTGTACTGTAGGTTGTTGAACACATCTGACTATACATGCCCTAATAAAACAAAAAATATGGGATAAAACTGCAGCGAAATGAAGCTCAACTCAGTCATCATCTTAGTTTAGCAGTATGTTGTTCTAACATTTGCAAAATAAGGCTGATGGGAAAATGTTTTGGTCCTGAACCAACGTTTTCACTAATAATCTAAAGGCTAAATTCATTTCAGTTCATCATGTGGGGAACGTGGCCCATATATATATTGGTCCATCCAATATTTGTGAAGATATACCCGGCTGCTGAAAGCTTTAATTATTTGACCGATGATATCATCAGATAAAGGCTTTTTAAAGTCTTAAACCAAGATAAGTGTTTTTATTTCTGCATAAAAACTTTTATCATCGGAACGGAAGCGATCTCAGGCATCAGACTGTTTCAGAGCAGGGCTGTCCACATGTTATATCTCTTTGCCAACATTGTATGCAAGCTAATGCTGAAGTGAATGGTTGATTTAAGAGTTAATACCTCACCTATCAGGAATTTAAGTTTCCTACAGGTTACACTGCTGACGTTTCCCTTGGACTCCACAGATCAAGGCGTTCATCAGTTTAATTATGTGGAACAGCAAAGCACACTGGATTCTATCTCTGTGCCTGTGGTTGTTCTTTGTGACTTGAATGAGTGTCACCTTTTTTTTTCCCATCCTCAAATGTAATCAGTCTTACCCATTCACTCCCTCCATTCCACAGTCCTGCCTTTCATTCATTCACTCCTTTGGTGTGTGTGTGTGTGTGTGTGTGTGTGTGTGTGTGTGTGTGTGTGTGTGTGTGTGTGTGTGTGTGTGTGTGTGCCCACTCATCTCCCCTTCTCAGACGGTATTTGTAACCCCCACTCTCCAATTTGACATGTTTCTTGGCCCTTTCTACACCATGGTTGTTTTAAGTTCTTTTTGTCCATAACTCTGTATAAACCTGGTTGTTTTTACACCAAACAAAATACATATGTTACATCATTCATGTAGACATGCTGTATGCTAGCAGCCAATAGCACGCATGCCTTTCATACCTGCATGTGCCAACAAGGTAACCATTTGCCTGTGATGATTAGTCACACCCTCCTTGGCTTTTTCTTGTCTTTATTTGTATTATCTTTCTAAGTCTGTAGCCAGGTATGAACAAGAAATGTACTTTGATAATTGCCACAAGCAGGGGTAGACATCAAGGGTAACAAATCATTATCACTGGCCCCACCATTGTAACCACTGGCCCAAGAGCATTCGTCCAGAAAATCGACTAATAATTAAGAAAATGAACACATTGTCAGGTTGGGGGAAATTAGGACACAAGTGCAGTTAAAAATACAAAAAAGGTTTGGTAACAAAAAGCGAGCTTTATTTAAAAAAGCAGAAGACAGGAAAAACAAGAAACTAATTAACATAAACAAAACCGGGGAGCACGACAGACAGGAACAAACTTATAGACGTGAACAGGCAGGAGACATGGACGAGCATAGACGAGTGTGCAACATGGACATGAAGCGATGGGCAGGTATCCTATGAAATGACGACGAACAGACATGGAGCACAGCGGAAGACTAGACTAAATACACAGAAGGGTAATCACAGGACAAAGACACAGCTGGGCAGGGGAGGCAGAAACACAAGGGCAACAGGTGAACACAATGAGGCACACCAGGGAAACTAACGACAGGGAGGCAAACACAGGAAGCAGGACCAGACAAGACGCAAGAAGGAAAGCATTTCAAAATAAAAAAGGTGGAAAATGAAAACATAAATCCAAAACCATGACACACATTTGTTGTTGCAATAGTAATTTATGCACAAACTACATTACTACAACATTTGAATCATCAGTTCTTTCTCATTTTCCTCAATTGTTCATATTTGGTTTAATAAAATAATTATATTGTGGTCATTGTTAAAATCATTGCTATTATCCTTATGAGTATTATTATTTGTATAATGCGCTTTCTGCCTTCCTGTCATTATCAGGAGTTAGAAATGTAATGGTTATGTAATAGATTAGATTAGAACCTTCATTATATTCATATAATAATATTTTGGCGAATGGTTAGGTGGCGCGAAAGTCAGTAGTGAAGGAGCGCGCTCCCGCACGGGAGCCTGCTCGCGCTGTGCTCTACTCCGCAGCAAACAGCTGTTTGCTTTTCACCCAACAACAACAACAACCGCCTCACGAAACGCTATGTTGTAGCGTTAAACGAAACAATTTAACAAAATTGCTTGTCAAAATACCAATACCACGGGCCAATTTTTTTTTTTTAAAGCAATATTTTTAGTGGCCCGAGCGGGCAAGTGGAAAGTACGTTATGCTGGGCCGGGGTGTCTAATGGCGCATTTCCACTGCAGCGGGTAGCTCGCTTTAAGCGTGCCGAGCCCGTTTTTGGTTGCGTTTCCACTGGGTCTAGTACCGGCTAGCGGGTCCTAATTCACAGTTTTTCTGGCCCCATAACATCGTGGTTCTAGGGCCAGGAACAACCAGGCTGAGTCGGACTGAGTATGCTAAACTAGAGAGAGAATCGCTGGCAAGGGGGCTACAACTACAACAAGATGAACATATTTGACCGTGATTTAATTGTAATACACGTTTCAAAATGATGCCGAAGTAACAACATACTGATACCGGTTAGTAAAAACCATGAATTAAGGCTTTGACAAGTCTGCAGACAGACGGCAGGCGAAACACCCTTTTAAAATGCGTGCTTTCTAAATGGAGCTTGGCTAAGCTAACGTTATATATGCTCCGACCGTCCACACTCACAACAACGGCCTATACAGACATAAATAAACCAGCGACTGTATTCACCATGACACAGGCAGTCTGTGGTTTGTACTTGTTTAACTTTTGTCTAGTTTCTGTACAGATATGAGTAGCTGTGAGCTCAGAGTGCTAAGAGCTAACGGCTGTGTTGTTTTTCTGGGGCTCTCATTGAAGATGACGACACGGCTCCGCCTACACTGCATTACTATAGTAACTGCCCCAGTTCCTAAACTGTAATGGAAGCGCAGCATTAAAGTGAGCCGGGCCTAATAAGGCCTAACCAAACCGAGCAAGGCCGAGCAAGGCCTGCAGTGGAAACGCGCCATAAATAGTGCTTCCGGGCCAGCGGGCCATTTAATGTCGAGCCCTGGCCACAAGGAATATGCTAGATGATTACGCGGCTTAGTTGAATATTTGACTTTGATTTGGCAATTTGGACATTTCAGAGGTTGTTAATACATGAAAACCCACCACTGCTAAGCTAAATAATGACCGTTGCTAAGGAGGATCAAGGGAGAGAAGGAAAGAGGTTAAAGACGGAGTGCTGAACGTCAGAGATCACCAGAAGGAGACAGACAGGAACCCAGTATGGGCTCTGCAGTGTTTAGGACTTGTTAGTGGAACAGAAACTGTGAACTGACTTGGACAATTACAGAACACCTGGATCAGTGCTGTCGTCATTTTAAATTACGTTGTTGTTGCCTCAGTTCTAGCTGTTACTACCCCGTGGAACTGAGTATTTCTTTATTAGTGGAAGCAATAAGTCAAAACCAGTCAAGTTGTTTGCTTCTTTAGTATTTAGCTGTGTTAAGCGCCGGGTGTTCTTTTATCAATAATGAGCGCCTCCGTGCACATTATCCCTTACTTATTTCATGTTTCTCAGGTGTTGTGCTTTGATTTAACTCCTTAAAGCAAAGCCGTGTGTGAGTTTGCCACTGAAGTGGAGACATTTGTTTTCACTCTTTCTATTTCCAGCTTTGAAGTCCTGATGCCTCTCTATAGTCTCTGAATGACCTCCAGCTACACAGTCGGTATATATCTGTGCGAGGGCTTCCCTTCCTCCAGCCGCTCTGCAGAAGCTGAGTGAAAGAAGCAGGCAGAGAAAGAGGGCTCTTTCCTGTGAATGAAAGCTCCTTTCTCTGTGAGGGCAGCTCCACAATGACCCTGTAAAGATGGATAGGGAGATTGTCCTGTGAAGTGATCCGCGAACACAGATAGGCGGGGGTCAATCCGGGCGTGTGTGTGTGTGTCCTGCACCACAACTGACCTGACAGCACCTCTGGTCTGGCTAGATGGGTGGGTTATAGGGCCAAGGGCAAGGATAAGAGGGGGAAACCCAGCACAATGGGTCAGTGGGAGTTTGGCGGGGGCAGGGTGTGTTGGTATGCATGAATCCCATAGCACACACAACTAGAGTCTCCAGGGTGCTGCTTTGATAAGTATCTGTGAATGAGCCTCCCTCCTACTAGCTAGGCTTTGACCAGCTAACATTTGACATACAGTTTACCCAGAGGCTACAAACTGGCTGAGCATGGCTTTCCAATGAGGCTTTCAAACACATGTTCATCTCAATTTGACATAATTTATCTTTACATTTCATATAGCTAACTTTTTTATCCAAAGCTACTTACAATAACCATCAAGTTATAATCTCAGCAAAGCAAGAATCCCAAGAGTACATAAGCTTCCAGTTAAAACCGCTGTGAGTGCTACTGTGTTTGCTTTTCAACACATCTTTGTGTAAGTAAGGAGTACAATTTGCAGGTAGGCTACTTGTACTTTACTTGAGTGTTTCAATATTTTGCTACTTTGTACTTCTACTCCACTACATGTATTTAATACCTTTAGTTACTTTACTATGAACGATGAATGATGTGAAATATAATCAAGTGTTAAATCAGACTTTAGTTCCACCTGGAGTAAATCCACAAGCTACCCTGCAGTATACAAAGTCATTCAGACTAGCTGCACCTTTACCAGCTTTGAGAACACTTTCATGATCAATCATTATAAAACATATTATATATATTATTCTGAAATGGGATTCGACTGAAAGTCGGTTCTTGTTGCATTTACATTTGATTCTGTTGACACTGAGCCTCAGGTAGGTGTTTTCTCTTTCGGCGCACATGAATTGGTTTTCTTTATGTTTCCTGTGGATTCAATAAAAGTGGTTAACGGGAGCCATCATGGCTGAGCAGGATACAGGACTGAGGACATAAAGGACCTCAATGCGCACATGAAAGTTCCCTTCTGCTCTCCCAGAGCCCTCAAAGTTAACAAAGGGTAATGCCCCATCACACCTTCAGCTCATTTGAATGTGAACATGGCAATAAGACAGTCATTCACACCAACGCAACTCCGGTTCTAGCTCCGTGCTAGAGCTTTTCAGGTTCAGAACCGGTTCTTCGGTTTAGCTCCAGCTCTTTTCACACCGCCCAGAATCCGACTGATGCTGCGTCATCGTTTGCGTCATGACGTAAACGTTTGCGTGCCTGCTTCATAAAGCCAAACCGCACGGAAACCCCTCACAGCCGACACCGACAACAACAACAATGGCCGATTGTGCTCCAGCTTCCTCTGTACCTCTTTGGAAGACCAGATTCCCAGTAGGTAGCTGGTCTCTTCAGTGGACCACTGCTGCTTGTTAAGTTTCTCCATCGTTGTGTACAAACTGGATAAAACGCCGGCTTTTTGTTGTTGTTCAGGAGTTAATCTCGCCCCTGCCCCCGCCTCGACGTAAGCGTGACGTATGCAGTGCTTTTGCTCTGGCCGGAAAAAAATGTGGTGCTTGAAACGAACCGGATTCCGGAGCTAAGAGGCTGCTCCGCTGCGGTGTGAACAGGAAAACCCGGTGCTTTTCAAGCTCCAGCTCCGAACCGGCCCTGAAACACCGTTGGTGTGAATGAGGTATAAAATAAATAAAACTGAGTAGAGTTCTTTGTTCTTTGAAAAGGGTTGGTACTGTAGAGTGGTGGGTATCATGATTCATTGTTGTTTAACTACCCCTAAACAGGTTTTACTTTTTTGTAAAGGTCAGGATTTCCGCTTTCTATAGTCATAGCATAATGACTAATTTGACTAAAACTCCAGTATCAGTTATATTGTAAACAGAGCTGGGTTAACTGGGTTACATTTTTTCCATGTGTTCTACATCACCATAGCTTTACATTTGGGAGGGGAGCCACTTCATGAAGATGGCGGCCATCTTGGATTTCCAATATGAGCCGCCATGCAAAAGCTATAAGTGCCAATATCTCGGCTTCCAAGCCACTTAGAAGATCAATGTTGGTGTCAAAATATACATTTTCTGGGTCAAGGCATGCATTAAAGCTATTGAGAATATCATAATGTGACTATTGTTTGCCAATATTTAATTATTTGGTCCATTCTAGCTAGCTGGCTTGCTAGTTACTGTCACAATCTTATGAAGGACCCAAATGCAGCACTCGAGAAACCACAGAGTATTGATAATGTACTTTATTGGTAATAATACCAGAGCAGAGGGATACCGGATGATGTACAGGCAAACGAACCAGAGGACAGCAGGCAGAAGGTGAGTCAGGGGACAGGCAGAGGGTCAGGGAGCAGGCGAGGCGGTCAACGTAGGTACAGGCAGGGTCAGACAGCAGGCAAGGCAGGCTAGTCCAAGGACAGGCAGGATCAGGGAGCAGGCAGAGCAGGCAGGTCGGGGACAGGCAGGGTCGGAACCGGGTAGGCAATCTGGTAACAAACGTGTGAAAGACTAGCATGAAGGCAAAGTACGATCTGGCAACGGGTGTGTGTCTGGTGAGGGTTTAAATACTGGCAGTGAAGCGAATGGGTGCAGAAGAGAAAGAGAGTGAGCAAAAACGTGGGTGTGGTTAACAGGTGACACAGGTGAATGGAAAACTACTGGTGAATGATGGAGCAGACTGTGACAGTATTGATCAGGTGAGATCGGGAAGATTTCCGCAATGGAGCGAGCTTAAGTTTAACTTTCGATTGCATGATATAGCCCAGCGGAACACACCTTCTGGGGGTGCTGTGGGACTCACCGAGAATCCCTCAGTCTTCAAAAAAATTGATGATCGCAGGGCCTGAACAAGCACGACTCCTGAAAGAGTTTGAGCAGGAGTATATTTCAGAAAAAGGCAATAAACAACACCACCATGAAGAAGGATTGTCTACACAGAATACATTGAAAGAGCAAGCACTATCTCTGGTGCACACAATTAGTGGGATGAGCAATCCGTTCCTAGATGATACCCCCGATCTTCTAATGCTGGACACACGGAATATCATTGACGAGTCTGTTGTTAACACAGTCCACACTGTGGAATCAGTGGGCGGAGATCAGTACAACAAGTACCATAAGACAGTGATCAGGGACCGCACACACTCCATTCATGAGCCCATCAAAAATAACTCACTGCCCCTCTATAGATGCCCAACACCCAGGACCAAGACGAAGCAGGCAGGGCAGATCTCAATGTTGATGGATGATGTGGCACTATTTTCCCAATTATATATAGCCATGCAACACAGAGAGGGGGATATGAGCACCTTCTTTAAGCATGAAAACCATCCGTACCCTCCCTCTCTATCTGACAAAGGGAAACTGCGGCTGGGAAAGAAGACAGATCTGCCAAAGATTCTGACACAGAAGACACAACAGGAACCTCCAGGTACTTTTGATGTGAAAGTACTCAACGGTGCAGCTGTTGTGCACTTTCTGTCCACTACCACTATGACTGTTTTTAAATGCCTTTGTCTGAATGTCTTTCATTTTTGTAAAGCACCTTGTATTGCCTTGTGTTGAAAGGTGCTATATAAATAAACTTGCCTTGCCTTGCCTTACCAACATTACCACATTTGATGAATATGCCAGTTGTGTCTTTGGTCCCCACATCATGAAGCTCTTGAAGACATCAGAAAGAGTTGATGTGGTCTGGGATACTTACATCACCGGAAGCATAAAAGAGTCAACAAGGGAGAAGCGAGGCAAAGGGATACAGCGGAAGGTTCCTGGTCAGAACAAGCTGCCAAGGAACTGGCCAAATTTCTTGCGTGATCCCATGAACAAGCCGGAACTCTTCACCTTCCTCTCCAGTAAAATTGCATCCACTGCCTGGCCGGTTGGCAAGCAGGTCTTCATTACATCTGGTGTCAGAGTAGTTGGCACAGACACCAGCCACTTCATGCTGCCATGTAACCATGAAGAGGCTGACACCAGGATTATGATTCATCTGCTTGATGCCCTGGAGCATGGCTCTTCTACTTGCTTGGTACGCACTGTGGATACGGATGTTGTCGTTATCCTCATCGGCAAGTTCCATGCCCTGCTCACCAAGTATCCAACTGCAGACGTCTGGGTCGCTTTTGGCACCGGCAAAAGCTACACTTATCATCACATCAATACCATCTGCCATACTTTGGGCAAAGACAGGTCAACAGCACTTCCCGTCTTCCACTGTTTCACCGGCTGTGACACAACCTCAGCCTTCTGCGGGAAGGGGAAGAAGTCAGCATGGGATGCTTGGAATTCCTAACCTGAGGTCACCCAAGCCTTCAACTACATGGCAGCAAATCCGCACACTCGTCGTGACCATAGATGCCGAAAACTTTCGACTTCTAGAGCGCTACACAGTCGTCCTTTACGACAAGACAAGTGATTTGGAATCTGTAAATGAAGCACGGAGAGAGATGTTCTGCCAGAAGAACAGAACGATGGAACACATTCCACCAACACAAGATTCCCTGCTGCAGCACTTGAAGCGAGTTGCCTACCAGTCTGGGATCTGGGCAACATCTGAACTGGCCCAGCAGCGGACACCCAGTCCAGAAGGATATGGATGGACTTTGGATAGAGACAGCCTGGTCTGGCTTCCTGTGTGGAGCACTTTACCAATGGCTTCGACAGCCTGCACTGAACCCGTCAAGTGTGGTTGTAAAAGTGCAAGTGGCTGTGGTGCAAGGTGCTCATGCAAGAAGGCACACTGGAAATGCACAGCGCTTTGCAGTTGTAAATGTGATAGATAATGCAATATATAGCCTGGATGTAAAAATGCTTTATGTTAATAAAGGAAGCAAAAAGTTAAATTAAATGTATGCATATTCATGTGTATGACTTATATTAATGTACATATGAGCTATAGTCGAGCCGCTTAGGAACCAAGTAAAAAATGATGTGAATACATTGCCAGTGTTACCATATTTATTTGATCTCGGTACAAATAATCATCTAGTGATATTCTCAATAGCTTTAAAGCATTGCTTGACCTAGAAAAGGTATACTTTCACACCAAGATTGACCTACTAAATGGCTTGGAAGCCCAGATATTGGCACTCATAGCTTTTGCATGGCGGCTCATCTTGGAAATCCAAGATGGCCACCATCCGCCATCTTGATGAAGTGGCTACCCCCCCCCCCTCCCAAATTTAAATCTATGGTGATGTAGAACACATGGAAAAAATGTGGTGCTTTTATCCGGCGTGTCCCCATAATTTTGCTAAGCTGCCGCACTAATGGCGCATTTCCACTGCAGGGCCTAGCACGGCTTAGTACGGTATAGTTAGGCCTTGGTAAGCCAGGCTCACTTTATGCTGCGTTTCCATTACAGTTTAGGAACTGGGCCAGTAACTATAGTAACGCAGTGTAGGCGGAGCCGTGACGTCATCTTCAATGCGAAACACAAAACCAACATATAACAAGTACAAACCACAGACTGTCTGTGTCATGGCGAATACAGTCGCTGGTTTGTTTATGTCTGTAGGCCGTTGTTGTGAGTGTGGACGGTCGGAGCATATACAACGTTAGCTTAGCCGGTCTCCATTCAGAAAACATGCATTTTAAAAGGTTTTTCGCCTGCCGTCTGTCTGCAGACTTGTCAAAGCATTAATTCATGGTTTTCACTAACCGGTATCAGTATGTTGTTACTTCGGCATCATTTTGAAACGTGTATTACAATTAAATCACGGTCAAATATGTTCATTTTGTTGTAGTTGCCAGCGATTCTCTCACTAGTTTAGCATACTCAGCACGGTTGTTGGCCCGGAAACAACCTCGATTTTGGAGAGCCAGAAAAACTGTGAAAAAGTACCCGCTAGCCGGAACTACGCGTAGTGGAAACGCAACCTAAAACGGTTACGTTTTAAACACTTGGGCACGCTTAAACCGTGCTCCGAGCTGTAGTGGAAATGCGCCATAAATGTATTCCAGGTGTAGCAGTTCTCTGCCGCACCATTTGAAGAGGTCCTGAAGTACAATTTTGAGGTACTTGTACTTTACTTGAGTATTTCTATTTTTTATTATTTTGTACTTCTACTCCACTACAATTCAGATGTAAATGGTGTACTTTTTCTCCACTACATGTATTTAATACCTTTAGTTACTTTACAGATTTGGATGAATGATGTGAAATATAATCAACTTTTAAATCAGACTTTAGTTACATCTAGAGTAAATTCACAAGCTACTGTACTCTGCAGTATACAAAGTAATTACAACTTTGATAAACACATTAATCACACTAAGTCAATACATATAATCAAAACATATCACATATTATTTTGAATGGGCTTTTTTGCATAATGACTACTTTTACTTTTGATACTTTAACTATATTTAGATGCAAATACTTTTGTACTTTTATTTGAGTAACATTTTGAATGCAGGATTTCTACTTCAAAAAGAGTATTCCTACACTCTGGTACTTTTACTGAACTATTCATATCTCACACTGCACTGTAATTTGTATTCATGTACCTTTGTTTTTCATGTTTTATTCTCTTTGCTTTTTAATGACTGTTTTTAAATGCCATTTTATAATGTGTTTCCACTGCACTATTTCTCGTTTTTGTAAAGCACTTTGAATTGCCTTGGGTTGAAAGGTGCTATATAAATAAACATGCCTTTCCCTGCCTTTACTCAAGTGCAGGACCTTCTCCCAGCCTTGCTAACAGGAAGCTAACAGGAGCAGAGGGGAACGTTGGAACCACCTGCAGGATTCTCCTGACACAGGGTGAAACGTTCTCCTGTAGCTGCGAAAAGAAACAGCTCCAAACACGCCTGGTCTGTTGAGTCGGGAGGTTTTGAATTAATTAGGGGAATCACTGCTTTTTATTTGCATATCATTTGCATATGGCCTTCAAAGTATGTAAAGTATTCCTGAAACCATTTGGAATTGTGCACTTCACAACAACATGGGAAAACCCCCACCTCACATTCATGAGGTCTATTTAATACAATATGTATCAGAGTCAAAGTAAACTTTATTATCAATATCTCTGTGTGTGTGGTACAAACAGGGAGACCGAATTGCTGTTTCCCACCATCCCAAAGATTACAATATATAAAAATGTATACATGCTACACAAAATAAAAATAAAATATTCAAAAAAAGCCGCAACAATGAATATATATAAATAGCAGTCTGGTAGCCAAAAACGGATCAATATATAACCATGAATGAATATACAGCATAACAACAGTAATTCAAGTGCAATAATGGCGCATTTCCACTGCAGGCCTCGCTCGGCATCGCTCGGTTTGGTTAGGCCTTATTAAGGCCCAGCTCACTTTAATGCTGCGCTTCCATTACAGTTTAGGAATTGGGGTAGTTACTATAGTAACGCAGTGTAGGCGGAGCCGTGACGTCATCTTCAATGAGAGCCCCAGAAAAACAACACAGTCGTTAGCTCTTAGCACTCAGAGCTCTTCATATCTGTTCAGAAACTAGACAAAAGTTAAACAAGTACAAACCACAGACTGTCTGTGTCATGGCGAATACAGTCGCTGGTTTATTTATGTCTGTATAGGCCGTTGTTGTGAGTGTGGACGGTCGGAGTATATATAATGTTAGCTTAGCCAAGCTCCATTTAGAAAACACGCATTTTAAAAGGTTTTTCGCCTGCCGTCTGTCTGCAGACTTGTCAAAGCATTAATTCATGGTTTTTACTAACCGGTATCAGTATGTTGTTAATTCGGCATCATTTTGAAACGTGTATTACAATTAAATCACGGTCAAATATGTTCATCTTGTTGTAGTTGTAGCCCCCTTGCCAGCGATTCTCTCTCTAGTTTAGCATACTCAGCCCGACTCAGCCTGGTTGTTCCTGGCCCTAGAACCACAATTTTATGGGGCCAGAAAAACTGTGAATTAGGACCCGCTAGCCGGTACTAGGCCAAGTGGAAACGCAACCAAAAAGGAGACCCGCACGGCTCGGCACGCTTAAAGCGAGCTACCCGCTGCAGTGGAAACGCGCCATAATTGTCCATAGCATAGCATAGGTGTCCCATTCACCTTTTCTCTGGATGGTAGATGTGTTAATACGTTGCTTAGTTTTAAAACAAGTATGCACTAAACATCTATTATAGTACTGATGTTAAAGCGGTACAGTGTGCAGGCAGGCATGCTGTTGAACAATCACTCTCTCATTCAACAGCAGTGTGCCTGACTGTTCGCCTTATCAGACAGTTGGCCCGGAAAAGCCCTAACTGAGTTTGTTTAGTGAGCAATGCTTCCGTTTACCTCCAACTGTATCCAGAGCTGCAGATTTGGATCTGATAGCGAGTCCCTGCAGCACGGACCTCAGGTAAAGGTGTGCTCCGTCTAAAACACTGAGCACAGAAACACCCTCACATTGCATTTAACCTCAGGGATATGAGTAACTGTCAAATGACTTTAACAAAACATGATGTCTAGTTGCCAGCATAGACCCAGACATTTTGAGTATCCAAACATTTTATGTTAAAAATGTGAAGTAGGGTCCCTCGCACATAGAAACTGCAAGATGATAACTTGCATATGTACACTGAACAAAAATATAAATGCAACACTTTTGTTTTTGCTCCCATTTTTCATGAGATGAACTCAAAGATCTAAAACATTTTCTATATACACAAAATAACCATTTCTCTCAAATATTGTTCACAAATCTGAAAAAATCTGTGATAGTGAGCACTTCTCCTTTACCGAGATAATCCATCCCACCTCACAGGTGTGGCATATCAAGATGCTGATTAGACAGCATGATTATTGCACAGGTGTGTCTTAGGCTGGCCACAATAAAAGGCTACTCTGAAACGTGCAGTTTTGCTTTATTGGGGGGGTCCGAAAACCAGTCAGTATCTGGTGTGACCACCATTTGCCTCACTCAGTGCAACACATCTCCTTCGCATAGAGTTGATCAGGTTGTTGATTGTGGCCTGTGGAATGTTGGTCCACTCCTCTTCAATGGCTGTGCCAAGTTGCTGGATATTGGCAGGAACTGGAACACGCCGTCGTATACGCCGATCCAGAGCATCCCAAACATGCTCAATGGGTGACATGTCCGGTGAGTATGCTGGCCATGCAAGAACTGGGATGTTTTCAGCCTCCAGGAATTGTGTACAGATCCTTGCAACATGGGGCCGTGCATTATCATGCTGCAACATGAGGTGATGGTCGTGGATGAATGGCACAACAATGGGCCTCAGGATCTCGTCACGGTATCTCTGTGCATTCACAATGCCATCAATAAAATGCACCTGTGTTCGTCGTCCATAACATACGCCTGCCCATACCATAACCCCACCACCACCATGGGCCACTCGATTCACAACATTGACATCAGAAAACCGCTCACCCACACAACGCCACACACGCTGTCTGCCATCTGCCCTGAACAGTGAAAACCGGGATTCATCCGTGAAGAGAACACCTCTCCAACGTGCCAGACGCCATCGAATGTGAGCATTTGCCCACTCAAGTCGGTTACGACGACGAACCGGAGTCAGGTCGAGACCCCGATGAGGACGACGAGCATGCAGGTGAGCTTTCCTGAGACGGTTTCTGACAGTTTGTGCAGAAATTCTTTGGTTATGCAAAGCGATTGCTGCAGCAGCTTTCCGAGTGGCTGGTCTCAGACGATCTTGGAGGTGAACATGCTGGATGTGGAGGTCCTGGGCTGGTGTGGTTACACGTGGTCTGCGGTTGTGAGGCCGGTTGGATGTACTGCCAAATTCTCTGAAACGCCTTTGGAGACGGCTTATGGTAGAGAAATGAACATTCAAGTCACGGGCAACAGCTCTGGTGGACATTCCTGCTGTCAGCATGCCAATTGTACGCTCCCTCAAAACTTGCGACATCTGTGGCATTGTGCTGTGTGATAAAACTGAACATTTCAGAGTGGCCTTTTATTGTGGCCAGCCTAAGGCACACCTGTGCAATAATCATGCTGTCTAATCAGCATCTTGATATGCCACACCTGTGAGGTGGGATGGATTATCTCGGCAAAGGAGAAGTGCTCACTATCACAGATTTTTTCAGATTTGTGAACAATATTTGAGAGAAATGGTTATTTTGTGTATAGAAAATGTTTTAGATCTTTGAGTTCATCTCATGAAAAATGGGAGCAAAAACAAAAGTGTTGCATTTATATTTTTGTTCAGTGTACATACAATTATCGTAACTGTGTTCATTACAATTAATGGCATTATAGTTATTTAAACAAAAGTAAAAAAAATGGCTTGGCCGATTTGGACCATTTGAAGTGGTTTTGGGGGTTATTGAGAATCCTCAATCCATTTTTGACATTTTAAGGATAAATAATGCGAGTTTAAACCAGAAAGCGGCATATTAATACTCTTTTTTGGGCTGATTTTGACCATGAGTATAGTTGCGACCATTGGATATAGAGAGCACAAGATGAACATTATTTGTGCTGGGGACCCGTACTATACATTTCTAACATGAAACTTTGGGGTACTAAACATTTCCTGTTTCAAAATAGGAGCTGGCAACTAGACTATCAGATGAAATTTTTTTAAAAATCTTAATTTTTATAACCACACTAACTGTCTTTGCTCACCACAAGGTTGGGCAAAGAGCCTTGTGGTGACAACAGCTAGCTAGTTTCAGTGGAGTAATGTAATGAAGTACATTTACTCAAGTGCTGTACGTAAGTTCGAGTTTGGGCTGTACTTTTCTTGAGTATTTTCATTGTATGCTACGTTCTACACTACTTTCTGGGAGAAAATATTGTACTTTTTACTCCACTACATTTATTTGACCACATTAGTAGTTACTTTGTTTATATGATTACATCATCTGTTAGCATGCACAGCTTAATACAGGTGTTATCTGATTGGTTGCACTTCTAAAAAACAGCAACAATAGAAGTCAAAATCATTTTTACTTTGAGTGCAGCGCTCTGCGACAACTTTGAGCGGTGGACAATGCTCCAAAATGGGGGAACTCTCTCTCCCTCTCTCATTGATACGAGGACAGCAGAGACACACATTCTGTCGCACACTGAAAACCCACCTGTTCGACTGCATCTTGGCTAAAAAAAAACGATGCACTTTAAGTGAAGACATGTACCTGCGGGATTCTTACTTTTGAGTTTGTGTTCTTCATGGTCAAATGCACTCGTTGTACGTCGCTGTGGATAAAAGCGTTAGCTAAATAAAATGTAATGTAAAAATGTAATAAAGGCAGCCTTATCCATGTCTCACCCCCCCCTCCCTGCTCAGTTATCCTTCTACTGATCATAATTCCATTGTTGAGGAGGTCTACAAGACTAGATTTACATTGTTCAATGTTCCAAACTCATGTTCTCATACAGCATCTCTGTATAGTATGTGTATTCATTCTCTGTCCTACACGGCTTGTTGGAGCTCCTGCCCCCCCCTCCCTGTGAGCCCTTTATGCTGTTGGTCAACTCGCCCACTCTGTTCTGATGAGTCCACCACCGTTACAGCGGAACATCAGTGATTATGTGTTACAATGGCGTTTGTTCGCAACCAGGAAATGACACCAGTAATGACAAACAGATGAGAATGCTGCGTGGGGTCCGGGTGCCGTGTTGGCGGGACGTTGCAGGGCTCGCTGCTCCGCCCTTTGAGGCTCGAGGAGCAGACAGTGTGAGCTGGATTGCTGGTGTGGTTTCCTGGTTGCTGCGTGGGGTCTGCGAGACACCGCGGAACTCAGCCTGAGCACACACACGTGAGTGTGTGGCGAACTGGAGATTCTGATGTAAATCTTCACCGAGCTCGGCAGAGCACCGAGAATAGCCTTATAAATAAGGGTGTGCCAATGCTTTTGTCGACGGGTGGTCAGAGCAGACTGTCTAACCCGAGTTTACCAGCAGCAATGATTGGTAAAGGTTCTAAATTAAGCCCTAGTCTGCAATATCCTACTCTACTATTATAAGTTACAGTAAAACATTAGCTTTGGCTAAAAGAGTAAAAAGCTTTACAGTTATTTCAAAATAGGAATTCTAGAGAGTGTACTGTGTCCTGTGTCATCTGCCGTTGCTCACAATGTTTTTGGTTCTAGAGCCAGAGACAGGAAGTACTTGACATTTGATTAGTGAACTCCATCATCAATCATGAATCTGGCTGCCTATTGGCCACATCATGGAGTTGGGTCCTCATGAGGAAACAGCTTAAGTTGTATTGACATGTCTTGTTTAGTGTTATATTATTACTTAATCAATGCTCGTTCTGTTATTACTTTATTATGAACGTTTTTTGTAAGACTGTAAGACCATGGTTACACACAGCAGTGTGTACCATGGCCAAAAGGTTGTGTGTGTCGGAGCAGGATCCTCCTTATTGATCCCAGCAGCTGCTCCTCATCGACTACACATGCTCTGCTGCTTACCTCCTCATCACCATCATGGTAATATGGGATATTGATTGTGGATCAGAATTATCAGTCTACACACAAGGACATCCAGTGTCTGACAAAAAAACAAAGGATTGTGAATTGATTTGTCCTGTATTCCCAGCCTTATGTTATGTTCTGCAGCCTAATCCCCAGTCACCTTGAGTCCAATTATTTAATTTTTAACCACACATTTTGGGGTATTTGCACTTACCATCAAAATATATGTCAGCTTAATTGATCAGGTAGCTGTCGATGACTGTGTGTGTGTGTGTGTGTGTGTGTGTGTGTGTGTGTGTGTGTGTGTGACGTGTGTGTGTGTGTCAAAGGGAAGAGCAGTCTGTTTTCAAGCCCACATTTATCCAAGAAGAGGAAGAGTGTCGCCTCCTGTAGATCCACATGTTTGTCGTTTTCTCGTCTCCCTCTCTCTGTCTTCATGTATCTCTACCTTTCTCTCCATCTCCCCCCCACACCGTGGTTCCTCCATCTCCACATCAAGAGTAGGCAAAAGGCAGAAAACCCGCTGAGACCCTCCCAATTACTCACTTTTTTTGCATATTTGCTGAGTTTGCTGCATGTACAGTCCCCTCCAAAACTATTGGAACAGCGTGGCCAATTGCTTTATTTTTGCTGTACACTGAAAACAATTTGAAAAAGTGTGAAAAGTGAATAATACTTAGTATTTAGTTGCAAATCCTTTGCTTGCAATAACTGCATCAAGCCTGCGACCCTTTGACATCACCAAACTTTTGCATTCTTCTTTGTGATGCTCTTCCAGGCTTTCACCGCAGCCTCTTTCAGTTGCTGTTTGTTTTGGGGGTTTCTCCCTTCACTCTCCTCTTCAGCAGGTACAATGCACGCTCAACAGGGTTGTAGTCTGGAGATTGACTTGGCCAGTCTGAAACCTTCCACTTCTTTTCCCTGATAAACTCCTTGGTGGTTTTGGCAGTGTGTTTTGGTCGTTGTCTTGCTGCACGATGAAGGATCTCCCGATCAGTTTGATTGCATCTCTCTGTAAGATGGCCGACAACATGTTTCTGTAGACTTCTGAGTTCATTTAGCTGCTGCCATCATGTGTTGCATCATCAATGAAGATCAATGAGCCCGTCCAGAAGAAGCCATGCAAGGCCGAGCCATGACATCACCGCCACCATGTTTCACAGATGAGATGTGTGTTTGGGATCATGAGCAGATCCTTTCTTTCTCCACACGTTGGCCTTCCATCACTTTGGTAAAGGTTCATCTTTGTCTCATCAGTCCATGTCCAGGTGGAAGATATACTCAGAATGTTGCTAAAGTAAAAATCTTAATACTAAACTGTAGAAATACTACGTAGCAATTAAAAGTATTTTACTGAAAATGTTACTTAAATAAACGTACAAAATTATAGGAATCAAAGTAAATGATTCTAATACAAAACTATTAGAATCCTCCAAATTGTGGTGGGATAGAAGTATAAATGGTAAATGGTACTTAAATACAGTACTTCTAGTCTACATGTGTTTTGTAGACTTGGAGAAGGCGTATGACTGAGTTCCCAGGGAGTTACTGTGGGAGGTGCTGCGGGAGTATGGGGTGAGGGGGTCTCTACTCAGGGCCATCCAATCTCTGTACTCCCAAAGCGAGAGCTGTGTCCGGGTCCTCGGCAGTAAGTCGGACGCATTTCCGGAGAATCGGAGCAGCGGGAGCGGTACTGCAGTCGCTTTACCGCACCGTTGTGACGAAAAGGGAGCTGAGCCAGAAGGCAAAGCTCTCTGTCTACCGGGCCATTTTCGTTCCTACCCTCACCTATGGTCATGAAGGATGGGTCATGACCGAAAGAACGAGATCGCGGATACAAGCGGCCGAGATGGGTTTTCTCCGCAGGGTGGCTGGTGTCTCCCTTAGGGATAAGGTGAGAAGTTCAGTCATCAGGGAGGGACTCGGAGTTGAGCCGCTCCTCCTTCGCATCGAAAGGAGCCAGTTGAGGTGGTTCGGGCATCTAGTAAGGATGCCACCTGGGCGCCTCCCTAGGGAGGTGTTCCAGGCACGTCCAGCTGGGAAGAGACCGAGGGGTAGACCTAGGACCAGGTAGAGGGATTATATCTCTTCCTTGGGATCCCCCAGTGAGAGCTGGTTGATGTGGGGAAAGGAACGTTTGGGGCTCTCTGCTGGAACTGCTACCCCCGAGACCCGACCACGGATAAGTGGGAGAATATGGATGGATGGATGGATGGACTTACATACATTCAGTACTGTGGACAATCCCCACAGGAGCAATTTGGGGTGAAGTGTCTTGCCCAGGGACACAACGACATGCTGACTGCAGTGGGGGTTGAACCTGTGCTCCCCTGATTCAAAGTTCAGCGCACTAAGTTCAGCGCACTATCCCACTGAGCCACAGCCTCCCCCTCGACTGTGGCTCAGTACCTTTTATAATTCAATCAAATGTAGCCCTGTTTTGACTAATGAATGATTTATATGTGTACACATATATCACTTAAATTATTCAATACATCCTTTGTACTGAAGTATTCAAAAGTAAAAATTACATTATTAATATAAATGATTTGCTGTGGCCAATTGTTTTCATTGCATTTACAGACCCTTGTATCTCTCTGACTGTGATTGTAGAACCACGCAAAAAAAAAAGCAGATAGCAACACCGATACAAACTGACAACAAATCTTTGCTGAGCCTAAAAATAATCATAAATAACATAATGAAAATAAATTACATTTAATTTAGCTTACGCTTTTATCCAAAGCGACTTACAATAAATGTATTGCAATGCTCAAAACAGCAGCATCCAACAGTCTCTAATGCTTGGATATTACATGTCACTGCATGCATGTACGGAGATCATCATATCATTCTGTCTTGTATTACTTAGAAAAAAGAAACGGCTCGTTCGCGGGCGCGAGCCAGCTCCCGTCGTTCACTTAAAAGAACCAGCTTCCGGTTTTGGGCATGCTGGCTGCGCATCACTCATTCCCCAATGGGTAATGTTTAGATGGATTTAGCGATTCTATTGGCTCTAACGGTTTAAAAGAGATGTCAATCATCAAAATCGACTGATGGGTTCCAGAGATATGGAAAATCCACCCAAATGACCCCAGAAGTGTTTTTTTTTGCTAAACCTCTCTAAAAAGGTCAAATGTCACTTGTTTTGCATCAATCTTGATACAGGGTACTTATTATATGTTGTAGTTTGGATTCCTAAAGCTTTTAGTCTCCGATCTCATCATTCAAGGTTGGTTTTCACTATAAGTCATGTTTTTTTTTGGACGGAAACTATAATTTAATATTTTTTACTATGTTTTATCTGAATTTACTTTAAAATAAAAACATCTATATTGATTCTGACTCTTCTACATCCAACTCACAGGTTTATCATTGATTTGAGAAAAAAGATTATTAATGTACCCCTTTTAGAAGTGAAGATTTTTATTTTATTTAATCGTTTATTTGAATATGCCGGATTTTAGCTTTGAGCTAATTTCCATCCGCAGTCCCTCACATACAACATATAAGAACATGACATTTATAAAGATAGCAAAAACAAATACATGATATTCAAAAAGAGCAAGAGCAGCATACAAGCATTTACCACATGGCAGTACAATATAGCAGCAACGACATATTAAGGGCAAGAAAAGATACAAGAGATGCCTAAAGTGCAAGAGGAGATACCCCTGTGTTAAAGTGCATTTCGCGGTGATTGTACGTCTGTTTGTTTCTTAAACATTCTTTGAGTTGACCTTAAACTATTGAGAGTGGGACAATCCCGTGTCTCAGTTGGGAGGCTCTTCCACAAAGAGCTGTCTTTAACGGAGAGGACATTTTGTCCAAAAGTGGTCTGTCTACGGTGGACCTCACAGTCTCCTCTGGTTTCTGACCTAGTGCAGCGTCCAGTGTGTTTTCTGTTAATGAATTCCCCTAAGGGAGGGGGGGGGGGGCAGTCCCTGTAAACATTTATAAAAAAAGCACATACTTTTAAAATACTTCAAATGGTCAAAACTCAAGAAATTGTGTTTTTCAAGGATGGTACAGTGGTGGTATGAATATAGCTTTCTGTCAAACACCTGGATAGCTCTCTTGAACAGCTGTTCTATGGGTTTCAGGTTTGTGGCTCAAGCAAACGACCAGTTTGTCAAACAGTATTCAATGTGGGATAAAATCATACAGTGGAGGGATGACTTTGCAGCATTGACAGTTAAGAAAGGTCTGATTTGTTTAACATTTTGCAAGATAGTCATTTGTTCTGGGCATGCCCTTTTCAAGCCTGAAACCTGAAAAACAGGCTCAGGGCTTAACAGGTTAAAGTCAGATCCACTCGTGTCTATGGGGCAGCGATATCATAAAACTGTTAATGTACGCATACCAGCTGTTCTGTATTCACCTTGCAGCTGCAACGATGTTGCTTTTATCCTGGATAAAGTGTTTAAGTCATGGATGTTTAAAGTTTAACTTCTTCATATTTGTCTAACATGATAGTTTACTATTCAATCATGAAGTATGACGCTCCGCTGTCAGTACGCTTGTCCATGTTTGTGATTGGTCAAATGTTGCTAACCCCGCCCTTTTCACATGAACGCGCTCTCAGCCGGACAGAGAAACCCTGGGTTGATTTAGCGAGTTGATAACCTAGCGAGATCGCGTTTGTTAGGGTTAGTTAAGCCAGATAACTCAAAGATATCCAGGGTCTGTTGAACTGGCTTCGTCGTACAGGGCACTGAAAGGAACAAACATAATAACAGAACACATCACACACATTTCAAATATAAATAAAAGCCAATGTAAAAAGATAGGTCTTCAGTCGTTTTTTAAAAGCTTCTACAGAGACTGCAGAGCGGATGACTACAGGGAGAGCGTTCCACAGTGTTGGAGCACCACCTGAAAGGCACGGTCACTTTTCGTTTTTAGAGGAGACCGTGGGACAGCCAGTAGGCCCTGGTCTGAAGACCTAAGTGACCTACTGGCGATGTAAGGATGGAGAAGCTCACGTATATTGCGGTGCATTTCCACGCAGGGCTCTATATGTAATAACCAGAACCTTCAAGTCAATTCTAAAACGAGTTAGGAGCCAATGTAAGGATTTGAAAATGGGTGTAATGTGTGTCATCCTGCTTGACCTGGTTAACAGTCTTGCAGCAGCATTCTGCATGATATGTAGGCGGTTGAGAGATGACTTGCTGAAACACGTGAAAATGGAGTTACAGTAATCCAGCCGGGATGATATAAAAACAGGAATGATCATTTCAAGCTCTGCTAATACCTGAGCGTTGCAATATTTCTGAGATGGAAAAAGCATGTACGGGTCAGTGATTTAACATGCTGATCAAAATGCATTGCCTGATCAATATCAATGAAGATTTTGTAGATTGGACCGAACAGCTGAGGAAAGGGACCCTATCTTTGTAACTTTCCGAGCTATAATGTCTGATACAATGATGAGACAGTTGTGTAACACAGATAATCTATCAGGATTATCAGGTTTAAAAAAGACATAGAGTTGAATATCATCAGCGTAACAGTGGTAGGAAATATTACTGAATTTGCTGATAACCTGACGTAAGGGAAGCATATATAAGGAAAACAAAATAGGATCTAAAACGGAACCTTGAGGCACACCACAGGTAAGAGCAGCAGTATCAGAAGTGTAAGGACCTATAGACACAGAGAAACTCCTATCTGAAAGGTAGGAGGAGAACCATTTCAAGCCACTCCCTGAGACACCACCTGCCTGAGCCTTTCCATCATTATTCTGTGATCCAGTGTCAAAAGCTGCGCTAAGGTCCAGCAGCACTAAAACGGAGCATTCACCCCTATCCGAAGACATCATTATGTCTTTGGAGACTCTAAGGAGAGCAGTTAGCAGGGTAAAAGAGGGATAATGCCAGCTCTGACATCTTGTCAACAAAGAAGGACAGAAATTCGCTGCAATCCTTATTCGACCAAACAGGCACATCTGGAGTTGCAGGAGTAACAATGCTGCTAATAGTGTCAAACAGGACTTTCATGTTATTTAGCTCAGTTAAAAGTTCTTTCAAATAGAGATGGTGAACTTCGAGCTTAGTGGATTTCCACAGTCGCTCTGTCCTACGACATTTACACCGGAGACAGCGAATGGTGTCATCCAACCAGGGAGACGGATTTATGGAGAGGACAGATCGCAGTTTGCATGGAGCTACTTTATCCAAAATTGTGGAGCAATGAGTGTTAAATTATTCAAACAGACAATTAACATCTTTTTGTGAACACAGTACTGTGCTTGGATCGAAAGCTGCACAAAACCTTTCAGCTGACATATGATTTAAGATGCAGGAGTATTTCAAACTTTTACAGACAACCCACCGTCCACACACGCGTAAAGTAGTGATTCATAGGAAGACAGTACCCCTCTCTGAACAGAGTCTGGGAGGCTGAGGTTGATCGTCAACAGATCAGGAAACTGACACACTCCATCAATGGAAGGCTTGTGACTGTTATTGATGGCTATATTGGTATCTGGTCTTTTTTATTTAAATGTCAGAAATGGTTTGTTATTCATTTTGAGTTGTTTGTTTATTATTCTCACTTTAACAGATTATAATAAACAAGTTAGTTTTAGTTTTTTCTATAGTTTCATAGCATTGTGCACACAGATATTCTCCTAAGAAAGCCAAAACATTTGTATTTGATCTTCATCTAAAAGGTAGGTAGTACAACATGACAGGAGGGTTATTGGTTGAAGTTACATCAACATCTGCTGGATCTATCCATACATTGCGATTTTTTAATGGCCATCAATTCATCTTAGACGGATCCAGTGTGGCAAATCTACTGAGTAAAAACACTGAGGTCTATTGATATGAGGAGTGTGATGATGATGACGACGACGACGACGACGACGACGACGACGACGACGACGACGACGACGACGACGACGATGAGCTGATACTCACTGACACAGCCGGCAGACTCTATCTCTCCCCTAGACTGATGACAAACACTTTGATAGGAACAATTGGGGGGAATTAGCTGACCCCTTGTGCAATATGCCACGTTTGGGAGCAGCATATGTGTGGGCTAATGAGTCCTGGGGTCAGGTGGCCAAACGGAGCCCGCCCCGGACTGTCAGTCTGATGTCCATCTCCCCTTCACCTGCTAATAGGATCAGAGGCAGGAGGGTCAGCGGGGCGGCCGGCGGGGCGTGGGCTAATGCAGAACGTGCGCCACCCTGCCCATCTGCCCCAGATGGACCCCTGAACCCGTCCCCGGGGATTATGAATATGAATCACTACTTTACGCGTGTGTGGACGGTGGGTATGGATTGTCTGTAATTACCCAGTAAGTTTTCCATTGTTCGCTCTCTACTTTCAAGATGACACATCTACGTGGATTATCCCCCTCACACCCGGTTATCCTGCAGGGAGGCGCCTTTGAGGATGAACCAGTTGACCATAATGGACCCCTGAATATCTCTTTAGTTTGTTAAGAATTTGTATTCATATGCAATATAAACACTTTTGTACGGTGCCATCATCTTTTTATAAATGTCCCAAAACTTATTTTGAGGTCGCAATACTTTAATATGCTATTTATGTCCCTTATTTTACTTAAATTGCTTCTACAAATCTTTTTTAGCCATTGTTGTGTACTAATTTGTCCTTATTTTTATTGTATTGCTAGTGTCTACTTTTCTTTTTATTATTGCCTATTTGTACCTCCTATGCCACTGTTGCTGCTGTAACACTGTAAATGTCTCTGCTGTAGGACTAATGAAGGAATTCTGTCTCTGACTGACTGAAAAGAACTGAAGTTACACTGTAATATTTTATTATCTGAGGAGCCACACAAAACAACAACATATTACAACAAGTTTCTGATAGAGGTCCATAAATAATGAAAAATGAAATGAGGCAAAGGGCAGCACGCACAGAACACGTCACAAAACATGACATGTCCCAGTTACAGCAAATGGAACAAATTATAATTTGACAAGCTCAAGTCCAGCTTTTTTCCATAGACACTGTCCATTATAATTACATTGAAAGGAAAACATTTCTTCTCCTGGTTTACTTTAGTTTTTGACATATCACAAATCTGCTTCTATTCAAAGTCCAGGTTACCAGCAGGTTGGAGGTGGTCTTTCACCCCGGAGACCGCTGTCTGTGTAATGTGTGAAACCAGAAGTTAACGTTGCCTTTTTTCATTTAACATAAAATCACAAAACATGTCACAGTTCTAGTACATGGAACAAATTATAATCTGACCAGCTCAAGTCCAGCATTTTCCCATTGACACTGTCCAGTGCTCATAACTCTAAATAACTATTGAACACCAAGAGATTCCAGGCGTTCACTCCACTTTTCAGGAAAAGATTAGTCCTTCCTTCCAGACAGTGTTTTATTTTTCCAGACTCATGAGATCAATGCTCTCCACATGGAGATAGTACACTGTCATTTTTAATTGTATACGTTTATGATAGGAGGACCTTCCCACTACTGGAGTTAACCCTTACTGTACATCGAGTATGCATCCAGTATTCATACATAGTAGGGTTTCAGGAAACAAAGAAAAAAGGTTTTAACAGGTTCTAACCAAGATTCTGATAGAAAGATCATTAACAATTAGGGTTTCTTTGAAGTCTACTTTCACCACAACAGAGAGGAAATGTGAGTCATTACATTCTCATTGTTCAGTTATTTTTATCTCTGTATTTCTAGTCTCATATCAGTATCAGTGAGACAATGGCCACAGGAAAAACTATCAGTGTTATTTACAGGCAACTCCTATAATAATGACCACATATTGTAATGAAACAATATACAGTAGAACGGTCGGTTCCTGCCAAAGCCAACAGCGTTAGTCACCATTTGTGTCCTGTGTTTCTTATTCAGTCTGAAAATACATTCTCATTATTGATTTTTTTATTATATTTTTATTTATTTCGAAAGTTTGTGTTTTTTGATACATCAAAAACATTGAGTTAATATACGTATCAAATGTATCTATGCCATTCATGAAAATAAAATAAATGATGTATTCTCGTTATTAGTATTGTTAACTTTTTTTAGTATCATCCCTGCTTTATTTGTGAAGTACCGAAGAGGAATCGGGCCACATGAGAGCAACTTTGGTATGTGACCAAAAGTAAAAACACATTTTTGAGTTCTGACTTTAATTGCAGAATTCAGATTTTATTCTTAGGATTCTGAGACTAAAGCCAGAACTACATTTTTTTTAAACTTTTGGTCACATCCCAAAATAGTTTTCTCCTGTGGCCTGATTCCTCTACTTAGTAATAGTTATAAGAGGAATATGAAGGTATTTTGAAACAGCGCCAAAAAACAAGAAGCATCACCATATGGAAGCAGATTGAATTCGAGCTTGTCTGAGTGTCAGTGATGAAACAATGGCTCCTCTTGGATTAGTGACACACACCCTGCTGACTGTAGGACACACTCAATTATACAGTACACTCACACACTTTGATCTGCCAAACACGAGCATCAGATCGCATTAATACCTTAACACGATCAAATAATTAATCAAAGGACACACAGGACAGATTTTTTAATTAGTAGTATTGGAGGATGAAATAAGTGCGGCAGGATGATCTGGATCTTGGTGATGTAATTATTTAATCTAACCCCGACGGTGGGTCAGGCCAGGGACCACAGATGCTGGAGGAATTGATTATCTCACATCTATCGATTTAACACACACACACACACACACACACACACACACACACACACACACACACACACACACACACACACACACACACACACACACACACACACACACACACACACACACACACACACACACATCACGTACAACATTAAATATTGCTGTTAAAAAACATACATTAAAATAATCAAATTATCAAGATAAAAAACATACTAGAGTGGATTTAGAACTTTCTGGGTTCTTGTCTTGATTTTCACATTTTGTTCCAAGACAATAAACACATCAGTAAATCCCACAGTGAATTACCAAAGCATCTATTTGCAGAGGTGGGAGTAAGTCCTACATGTACAAGTCATGAGCAAGTCTCAAGTCTTAATCCACAAATCTCAAGCAAGTCCCGAGTCACTGTGGTGAGAGTCAAGCAAGTCAAGTCATTGCTCAGGTCAAGCAAGTCCCAAGTCAAGTCATACGACATTCTGATGAATAAGCCCAGTTTCTGCATTTAAATCAGTTCAAAATATTTTGGTTGTGAAAAGTTTTGTTTTATTCTCAACATAAACAGCAATGGAGAATGGGGCGCTGAAATTATAACCCTAGTTCTAAAGGGCTCTAAAGTGAAAACAGGAGTACAACACAAATATGTTACATCAACGTGTTAAGCCTCCTGCCCTGGCTCCCCTTCAGCAGGGTCACAGCATTCCTCCATGGTCTGTCTAAGGTGCTCCATATGACACTGTCTCATTGTGTTCCTAACTGTGTCTGTGCACAAAGAAATATTGCATCCAATACAATGGAATAGTGTATGTACCAGGGCGCATGACATGTGTGTGTGTGTGTGTGTGTGTGTGTGTGTGTGTGTGTGTGTGTGTGTGTGTGTGTGTGTGTGTGTGTGTGTGTGCAGACAGTGAGACATGAAGATTAAACAAATGTATTTCATTTGGGAACACCCACATATACAGTTTGGCCTTGGCCAGATGTGTGTAAATTACTGTTCATGGTCATTTGAAAACAAATGCCGTTGTCGGACACACACAAACACACCAAACACACACACAGAGCAGAGCTGAGCAGAGCACAAACACACACACACATCATGCGCCTTAGTGACCGGACATCTCCTTCATAAAACGAGTAATAGGGGGAATAATCGGGCAGTGTGTAGAGGTGTGTGTGTGTAGCAGCCTGCAGTCGCTCTTAAGCTGTTCTAATGAAAGTAAACACAGTGAAGGCGTTGCTTAAAAGGCACAGCTCTTTGCCCTTTAGGGACTCCGTACAATACAAACATTGGTAGATAGGTTATATTTACACCATAACGATGCACAGCTGATAGACTTGTCGTTTTTAAAGATATTACTGATTTTCTTTGAATATAAGAATGTAAATACTGAGTTGAGAGAATAGTCAGGGGATTTGGGTGATGGGAGACACATCTATGGAATCACAATTTCAATAGCTTACCATTAAATTACGGATATACATTTCTGTCTATGATGTTTTACAAATCAGATATTAATGTGTAGAAGTAAAATATGTGGAATTAGATATCATTAAATTAGCAATATTCTGTCAAATTATGTGAAAACATGAATAAAACTACACATCTTCCGATGTTATACATACATAAGTGTCCTACACTAATAATACAAAGTTATTATGGCATTGTATGCTGTGTGTACCTTATTTGTAACGTCTTCAGAAACCCTTCTGAACTCATCAGGTTCAACACAATGCCTCTCATCTTATCAGAGAAAGAAACCGAGATCAGCTCTGTCGCTCCCAACCCAGTCTCACAAAAAAACGTGTAATAGCTACGTTGGTCCACAGGGTCTAACCGTTAAATGACTGAACTTCATTTTTCTCCCTATTTTACAGCGCCCCAATTTGGTGATTCGACGCAGTTAGGCATATTCACATGGTCAAGTGGTCTTTATAACAATTGGTCCCATGTAGTCCCTTCTGTAACAGAATGACACGCACTTAAAAATTCACTGAAGCCAATGTTCAAAAGTTAACAGTTGAGAGCACAACCTGTTTATAATCTTCAAACTGACATGATGTTGCTCTCCAACAATGTTTTGTGTTCCCACGACCAAGTTTACATTTTGCCATTTCCTCCAAACAGCCTTAGCCCAGGGTTACTTTCCACTGAACCCTTTGGAGACTCAACCTCAACAATACAACTATTACTTTTACCATTACTTTTCAAGTTCTACACTTATGTAATTATCATAACCAAGCAAAATATGGACTATTTGAGGCTTATGCATTGTACCATGAACCTGTATTTACCTGTAACAGTCAAATACAGGCAACTAATGAGGAGTTGGAAAGGTAATTTCTGAAGATGTTACAAATAAGGTACACACAGCATACAATGCCATAATAACTTTGAATTATCAGTGTAGGACAAACTACACATCTGAAGCTGTGTAGTTGTATTCATGTTTTCACATAATTGTACAGGATATTGCTATATTATTATTATTATTATTATGTTTTAGTACTACACATTAATATCTGATTTGTAAAACATCACAGACAGAAAGGTATATCCTTCATTTAATGGTAAACTATTGGAATTCTAATTCCATAGATGTGTCTCCCATCACCCAAATCCCCTGAATATTCTCTCAACTCAGTATTTACATTCTTATTTATTATTTAAAAACTACAAGTCCCTTTCTATCAGCTGTGCACCGTTATGGTGTAAATACAGCCTATCTACCAATTGGATCAAATATAAAAGTCAGCCGAATTAGTGTTGATACTACAAGGAGACGTATTGTGTGAAAAGAAATGTAAGATGTTGTTTAATTGCTGAAATATTTATGATCCACGTCACGTATTCAGTTTCGATGGCAGTTCTTCCAGTTTGTCTAGAAGTCTTCTCATCAGGGCTCTATAAATACAGAACTACGGCAGATATGTAATATTTAATGCAGCCGAAACATGTATTACAATGCCGTTATGTGATGACCTCCAAAGAGAAAAGCAAGCACTCATGGAATAAAGTATTATTATTTTTTATTTTTTTATGTTTTCGGATTTCATAAACACCATATCCCAACGTGCATTGTGGCTAAAACATCCAATCACCGAGGTTCAACCATAGCTGAGGATGATGGGTAATCAGTTCAGTGGGTGTATCGCAATGACGCTCGAAATGTCCCATACGTCTGTTTCCAGTATTGTTTATGACGGATGTATTTTGTTATACACACATTCCTTCACATTTTAATTGAAATTTACATTAATTGAAATTTACATTAAGTACTTCTAAAGAAAATGTAAGTATAACTAGGGTTCTAGTTGAAGAATTTGTAAATGAACATGAACCCAAGCCATTGCCTGGCAACGCAATTCTGTTGATAGTTATGGCTGATAAGGCTTATTACTTATTTGCTTATTAGTTATTACTGTTTTGATATATTTAATATTTGAATGCCGTGAGACTGGGTTGGACCGTGCTGTAGTTCTTTTATAGCCCAACGTTAGCCGCCTTTAGCTTAGTGGTGTTGACGTGTAGTCACTTGACGGTGATGTATTTCCTTATAGCCTAATATTAGCATTTTTACTTCTGGAAATTGCATTTACGTTTGAACTATTACAAAGTTGGTGTTAATATAAAAAGATTATATATAAGTATCAAAACCTTGTTTGCCAAATATCAAATCTTCCACAAGGAAAAATCCAGTTGATTTTATTGGATATGCTTATGCTGTGTAACGCTAACTTTCTGTCTTCAATACTCTTTATCATATTAGACCATGTAAGGTCTCAGTGTACTGGGTAATGCAATGGTGCGTCACTCGTTTGGTGAAAGAATGATTGTCATTCCATTTTCAAAAGTACTGCAGAGTAATTTAAAGGAATGAGAAATAATGTAGAAATCATCACATACATCAGTCATAAAGTGTCATTTCATAAAGTGCTGCAGTCTCATCTTAAGCTCAAAACTGAATCCTTTTTTTACTCCGAGCTATCAAATTATTATCTCTTGTTCATCACTTGAATTACAAAGGTCTGATATATGTATTTCACAGTTGTATGTTGACTCAAGCTTATGTTATCTTGGGATAAGAAACACATTTAATTGAATCGTAGCGCATTGTCATTGCTGCTACCTCTACTTTTATTTATTTGTGTCTATTTATATTACAGCAGTGAGAGATGCCAACCAAATTTCGTTATAACTATGTATGATAAGAGAGTATCATTCATAGATAGTATGTAAGATATTCTGATTCTGGTTTACCGACATTCAAATATCTGATTGTCATTTGAGTAAAACCATTTTTATAAAGCATGCATTACCATCCCAGTTTGTTATCCCGAAAAAGAGATCATTTATAATCTGAAGATAAAAACCCTGGAGTTCAAGATGACAAAATAATTCAGCTGTGATCTCAAGCTGCTCTCAGCTTCGGGTCACATTATCAAAGTTAGAGACAAATAAAAAAAACATTCTCAGATTACAACTTAATCAGTGGGATAAGAACATTAATACCTGAGCCAATTGTATATCCGGCCGGTCATGGGATGTACCATTGTGCTGGTGCATTCCGCCGGCCCATATGGTGGCAGAAGCCTGGACCAGGCTCACAGGATTAACTCAGCCCTTAGAATAATACATGGCTAATGAACCCAATAGTCTATGATTATGGTGTTAGCTAAATGAGAGACAAAGAGGGGAGAGAGCTAATTTGAGCGGGGACAGCCTCCCTGTTTGGGCTGAGGGACCGGGCCCTCGCCTTGTTCTTCTTTAGGGCTCCTGCAGTAAATACCAGGCGTGGGAGTGTTAAGCCCCAGTGTTGTTTCTCCAATATGGACAGATGGTCTGAGCGCAGACATCACAGGCTCTTTAAAGAGACAACATTACTGTTTGGTTGGAGTCAACATGACACATGAAAAACACAGGTAACATATCTGTGCACATATCTCTGTTTTATAATTCAGCCGTAACTAAAGAACTAGATAGAGCCGGATTTGAAATAAATTCAAAAAAGACAATGGAATCATCAATGAAAAAGTATACAGCAGGCATCATTTGATGTACTTTTGTACTGTGCAATTCAGTGGTACGTTAGTTGAATGATCTGTTGTCAGGTGGGCGTGGTGATGTGATCCAGACAGGATGCTGCAGTATTTGTCAAATATTACAGTGCTTTACTTTATTAAATGTTTTGTTAATTTATAGTACGATCAGACCTTAAATAGGAATGCCCTCTTTACTCCAATGCACTAATTGGACAGCTAATTAACATGTTATTTGTAGATTATATTTCTTTATACTAGTTTTAATGATTAATTTACCCAAAAAATATAAAGTTGAAATTAGCTCCCGCTAAACAGCTTTTTCCCCTTGTTTTTGACATATTACAAATCCACGTAGCCAGCAGGTGGATGATGGTGTTTCATCCCGGAGACGCTCTCTGTGTGATGTGTGAAACCAGACTGCTACTAATTTCTGCCATAACCTAAAGGTCACCTATGATGCAAAATCCATGTTTTCATGTCTCTTCTACATCAACATGTGTCCCCTCTTCTTCATGTCTCTTCTACATCAACATGTGTCCCCTCTTCTTCATGTCTCTTCTACATCAACATGTGTCCCCTCTTCTTCATGTCTCTTCTACATCAACATGTGTCCCCTCTTCTTCATGTCTCTTCTACATCAACATGTGTCCCCTCTTCTTCATGTCTCTTCTACATCAACATGTGTCCCCTCTTCTTCATGTCTCTTCCACATCAACATGTGTCCTCTCTTCTCCATGTCTCTTCTACATCAACATGTGTCCCCTCTTCTTCATGTCTCTTCTACATCAACATGTGTCCCCTCTTCTTCATGTCTCTTCTACATCACCATGTGTCCCCTCTTCTTCATGTCTCTTCTACATCAACATGTGTCCCCTCTTCTTCATGTCTCTTCTACATCACATCAACATGTGTCCCCTCTTCTTCATGTCTCTTCTACATCAACATGTGTCCCCTCTTCTTCATGTCTCTTCTACATCAACATGTGTCCCCTCTTCTTCATGTCTCTTCTACATCAACATGTGTCCCCTCTTCTTCATGTCTCTTCTACATCAACATGTGTCCCCTCTTCTTCATGTCTCTTCTACATCAACATGTGTCCCCTCTTCTTCATGTCTCTTCCTACATCAACATGTGTCCCCTCTTCTCATGTCTCTTCTACATCAACATGTGTCCCCTCTTCTTCATGTCTCTTCTACATCAAACATGTGTCCCCTCTTCTTCATGTCTCTTCTACATCAACATGTGTCCCTCTTCTTCATGTCTCTTCCTACATCAACATGTGTCCCCTCTTCTTCATGTCTCTTCTACATCAACATGTGTCCCCTCTTCTTCATGTCTCTTCTACATCAACATGTGTCCCCTCTTCTTCATGTCTCTTCTACATCAACATGTGTCCCTCTTCTTCATGTCTCTTCTACATCAACATGTGTCCCCTCTTCTTCATGTCTCTTCTACATCAACATGTGTCCCCTCTTCTCCATGTCTCTTCTACATCAACATGTGTCCCCTCTTCTTCATGTCTCCTCTACATCAGCATGTGTCCCCTCTTCTTCATGTATCTTCTACATCAACATGTGTCCCCTCTTCTTCATGTCTCTTCTACATCAACATGTGTCCCCTCTTCTTCATGTCTCTTCTACATCAACATGTGTCCCCTCTTCTTCATGTCTCTTCTACATCAACATGTGTCCCCTCTTCTTCATGTCTCTTCTACATCAACATGTGTCCCCTCTTCTTCATGTCTCTTCTACATCAACATGTGTCCCTCTCTTCTTCATGTCTCTTCTACATCAACATGTGTCCCCTCTTCTTCATGTCTCTTCTACATCAACATGTGTCCCCTCTTCTTCATGTCTCTTCTACATCAACATGTGTCCCCTCTTCTTCATGTCTCTTCTACATCAACATGTGTCCCCTCTTCTTCATGTCTCTTCTACATCAACATGTGTCCCCTCTTCTTCATGTCTCTTCTACATCAACATGTGTCCCCTCTTCTTCATGTCTCTTCTACATCAACATGTGTCCCCTCTTCTTCATGTCTCTTCTACATCAACATGTGTCCCCTCTTCTTCATGTCTCTTCTACATCAACATGTGTCCCCTCTTCTTCATGTCTCTTCTACATCAACATGTGTCCCCTCTTCTTCATGTCTCTTCTACATCAACATGTGTCCCCTCTTCTTCATGTCTCTTCTACATCAACATGTGTCCCCTCTTCTTCATGTCTCTTCTACATCAACATGTGTCCCCTCTTCTCCATGTCTCTTCTACATCAACATGTGTCCCCTCTTCTTCATGTCTCTTCTACAGTCAACATGTGTCCCCTCTTCTCCATGTCTCTTCTACATCAACATGTGTCCCCTCTTCTTCATGTCTCTTCTACATCAACATGTGTCCCCTCTTCTTCATGTCTCTTCTACATCAACATGTGTCCCCTCTTCTTCATGTCTCTTCTACATCAACATGTGTCCCCTCTTCTTCATGTCTCTTCTACATCAACATGTGTCCCCTCTTCTTCCATGTCTCTTCTACATCAACATGTGTCCCCTCTTCTTCATGTCTCTTCTACATCAACACGTGTCCCCCTCTTCTTCATGTCTCTTCTACATCAACATGTGTCCCCTCTTCTTCATGTCTCTTCTACATCAACATGTGTCCCCTCTTCTTCATGTCTCTTCTACAATCAACATGTGTCCCCTCTTCTCATGTCTCTTCTATCAATGTCAACTTCATGTCTCTTCTAACATCAACATGTGTCCCCCTCTTCTTCATGTCTCTTCTACATCAACATGTGTCCCCTCTTCTTCATGTCTCTTCTACATCAACATGTGTCCCCTCTTCTTCATGTCTCTTCTACATCAACATGTGTCCCCTCTTCTCATGTCTCTTCTACATCAACATGTGTCCCCTCTTCTTCATGTCTCTTCTACATCAACATGTGTCCCCTCTTCTTCATGTCTCTTCTACATCAACATGTGTCCCCTCTTCTTCATGTCTCTTCTACATCAACATGTGTCCCCTCTTCTTCATGTCTCTTCTACATCAACATGTGTCCCCTCTTCTTCATGTCTCTTCTACATCAACATGTGTCCCCTCTTCTTCATGTCTCTTCTACATCAACATGTGTCCCCTTCTTCTTCATGTCTCTTCTACATCAACATGTGTCCCCTCTTCTTCATGTCTCTTCTACATCAACATGTGTCCCCTCTTCTTCATGTCTCTTCTACATCAACATGTGTCCCCTCTTCTTCATGTCTCTTCTACATCAACATGTGTCCCCTCTTCTTCATGTCTCTTCTACATCAACATGTGTCCCCTCTTCTTCATGTCTCTTCTACATCAACATGTGTCCCCTCTTCTTCATGTCTCTTCTACATCAACATGTGTCCCCTCTTCTTCATGTCTCTTCTACATCAACATGTGTCCCCTCTTCTTCATGTCTCTTCTACATCAACATGTGTCCCCTCTTCTTCATGTCTCTTCTACATCAACATGTGTCCCCTCTTCTTCATGTCTCTTCTACATCAACATGTGTCCCCTCTTCTTCATGTCTCTTCTACATCAACATGTGTCCCCTCTTCTTCATGTCTCTTCTACATCAACATGTGTCCCCTCTTCTTCATGTCTCTTCTACATCAACATGTGTCCCCTCTTCTTCATGTCTCTTCTACATCAACATGTGTCCCCTCTTCTTCATGTCTCTTCTACATCAACATGTGTCCCCTCTTCTTCATGTCTCTTCTACATCAACATGTGTCCCCTCTTCTTCATGTCTCTTCTACATCAACATGTGTCCCCTCTTCTTCATGTCTCTTCTACTCAACATGTGTCCCCTCTTCTTCATGTCTCTTCTACATCACAGTCCCTCTTCTTCATGTCTCTTCTACATCACACGTGTCCCTCTTCTTCATGTCTCTTCTACATCAACATGTGTCCCCTCTTCTTCATGTCTCTTCTACATCAACATGTGTCCCCTCTTCTTCATGTCTCTTCTACATCAACATGTGTCCCCTCTTCTTCATGTCTCTTCTACATCAACATGTGTCCCCTCTTCTTCATGTCTCTTCTACATCAACATGTGTCCCCTCTTCTTCATGTCTCTTCTACATCAACATGTGTCCCCTCTTCTTCATGTCTCTTCTACATCAACATGTGTCCCCTCTTCTTCATGTCTCTTCCACATCAACATGTGTCCCCTCTTCTTCATGTCTCTTCTACATCAACATGTGTCCCTCTTCTTCATGTCTCTTCTACATCAACATGTGTCCCCTCTTCTTCATGTCTCTTCTACATCAACATGTGTCCCCTCTTCTTCATGTCTCTTCTACATCAACATGTGTCCCCTCCTTCTTCATGTCTCTTCTACATCAACATAGTGTCCCCTCTTCTTCATGTCTCTTCTACATCAACATGTGTCCCCTCTTCTTCATGTCTCTTCTACATCAACATGTGTCCCCTCTTCTTTCATGTCCTCTTCTACATCAACATGTGTCCCCTCTTCTTCATGTCTCTTCTACATCAACATGTGTCCCCTCTTCTTCATGTCTCTTCTCACATCAACATGTGTCCCCTCTTCTTCATGTCTCTTCTACAATCAACATGTGTCCCCTCTTCTTCATGTCTCTTCTACATCAACATGTGTCCCCTCTTCTTCATGTCCTCTTCTACATCAACATGTGTCCCCTCTTCTTCATGTCTCTTCTACATCAACATGTGTCCCCTCTTCTTCATGTCTCTTCTACATCAACATGTGTCCCCTCTTCTTCATGTCTCTTCTACATCAACATGTGTCCCCTCTTCTCAAGTCTCTCTCAATGTCTCTCACAATCAACATGTGTCCCCTCTTCTTCATGTCTCCTTCTACATCAACATGTGTCCCCTCTTTCATGTCTCTTCTACATCAACATGTGTCCGCCTCTTCTTCATGTCTCTTCTACATCAACATGTGTCCCCCTCTTTCTTCATGTCTCTTCTACATCAACATGTGTCCCCTCTTCTCAATGTCTCTTCTACATCAACATGTGTCCCCCTCTTCTTCATGGGTCTCTTCTACATCAACATGTGTCCCCTCTTCTTCCATGTCTCTTCTACATCAACATGTGTCCCAGCTTCTCCATGTCTCTTCTACATCAACATGTGTCCCCCTCTTCTCAATGTCTCTTCTACATCACATGTGTCCCCTCTTCTTCATGTCTCTTCTACATCAACATGTGTCCCCTCTTCTCCATGTCTCTTCTACATTCAACGATGTGTCCCCTCTTCTCTCAGGTCCTCTTCTACATCAACATGTGTCCCCTCTTCGTCATTTCTCTTCTACACAACATGTGTACCTCTTCTTCATGTCTCTCTACATCACATGTGGGTCCCCTCTTCTCCATGTCTCCTTCTACATAAACATGTGTCCCCTCTTCTTCATGTCTCTTCCACATCAACATGTGTCCCCTCTTCTTCATGTCTCTTCTACATCAACATGTGTCCCCTCTTCTTCATGTCTCTTCTACATCAACATGTGTCCCCTCTTCTTCATGTCTCTTCATACATCAACATGTGTCCCCTCTTCTTCATGTCTCTTCTACATCAACATGTGTCCCCTCTCTTCATGTCTCTTCACATCAATGTGTCCCCTCTCTTCTGTCCTCTTCTACATCAACATGTGTCCTCATCTTCTTCATGTCTCTTCTACATCAACATGTGATCCCCTCTTCTTCATGTCTCTTCTAACATCAACATGTGTCCCCATCTTCTTCATGTCTCTTCTACATCAACATGTGTCCCCTCTTCTTCCATGTCTCTTCACATCAACATGTGTCCCCATCTTCTTCATGTCTCTTCCACATCAACATGTGTCCCCTCTTCTTCTTCATGTCTCTTCTACATCAACATGTGTCCCCTCTTCTTCATGTCTCTTCTACATCAACATGTGTCCCCTCTTCTTCATGTCTCTTCTACATCAACATGTGTCCCCTCTTCTTCATGTCTCTTCTACATCAACATGTGTCCCCTCTTCTTCATGTCTCTTCTACATCAACATGTGTCCCCTCTTCTTCATGTCTCTTCTACATCAACATGTGTCCCCTCTTCTTCATGTCTCTTCTACATCAACATGTGTCCCCCTCTTCTTCATGTCTCTTCTACATCAACATGTGTCCCCTCTTCTTCATGTCCTCTTCTCTACATCAACATGTGTCCCCTCTTCTTCATGTCTCTTCTTCTACATCAACATGTGTCCCCTCTTCTTCATGTCTCTTCTACATCAACATGTGTCCCCCTCTTCTTCATGTCTCTTCTACATCACATGTGTCCCCTCTTCTTCATGTCTCTTCTACATCAACATGTTGTCCCCTCTTCTTCATGTCTCTTCTACATCAACATGTGTCTCCCTCTTCTCATGTCTCTTCCTACATCAACATGTGTCCCTCTTCTTCATGTCTCTTCTACATCAACATGTGTCCCCCTCTTCTTCATGTCTCTTCTACATCAACATGTGTCCCCTCTTCTTCATGTCTCTTCTACATCAACATGTGTCCCCTCTTCTTCATGTCTCTTCTATCATCAACATGTGTCCCCTCTTCTTCATGTCTCTTCTACATCAACATGTGGTCCCCTCTTCTTCATGTCCTCTTCTACATCAACATGTGTCCCTCTTCTCATGTCTCTTCTACATCAACATGTGTCCCCTCTTCTTCATGTCTCTCTACATCAACATGTGTCCCTCTTCTTCTTCCATGTCTCTTCTACATCAACATGTGTCCCCTCTTCGTCATGTCTCTTCCTACATCAACATGTGTCCCCCTCTTCTCATGTCTCTTCTACATCAACATTGTCCCCTCTTCTTCATGTCTCTCTACATCAACATGTGTCCCCTCTTCTTCATGTCTCTTCTACATCAACATGTGTCCCCTCTTCTCATGATGTCTCTTCTACATCAACATGTGTCCCCTCTTCTTCATGTCTCTTCTCATCAACATGTGTCCCCTCTTCTTCATGTCTCTTCTACATCAACATGTGTCCCCTCTTCTTCATGTCTCTTCTACATCAACATGTGTCCCCTCTTCTTCATGTCTCTTCTACATCAACATGTGTCCCCTCTTCTTACATGTCTCTTCCTACATCAACATGTGTCCCCTCTTCTTCATGTCTCTTCTACATCAACATGTGTCCCCTCTTCTTCATGTCTCTTCTACATCAACATGTGTCCCCTCTTCTTCATGTCTCTTCTACATCAACATGTGTCCCCTCTTCTTCATGTCTCTTCTACATCAACATGTGTCCCCTCTTCTTCATGTCTCTTCTACATCAACATGTGTCCCCTCTTCTTCATGTCTCTTCTACATCAACATGTGTCCCCTCTTCTTCATGTCTCTTCTACATCAACATGTGTCCCCTCTTCTTCATGTCTCTTCTACATCAACATGTGTCCCCTCTTCTTCATGTCTCTTCTACATCAACATGTGTCCCCTCTTCTTCATGTCTCTTCTACATCAACATGTGTCCCCTCTTCTTCATGTCTCTTCTACATCAACATGTGTCCCCCTCTTCTTCATGTCTCTTCTACATCAACATGTGTCCCCTCTTCTTCATGTCTCTTCTACATCAACATGTGTCCCCTCTTCTTCCATGTCTCTTCTACATCAACATGTGTCCCCTCTTCTTCATGTCTCTTCTACATCAACATGTGTCCCCTCTTCTTCATGTCTCTTCTACATCAACATGTGTCCCCTCTTCTTCATGTCTCTTCTACATCAACATGTGTCCCCTCTTCTTCATGTCTCTTCTACATCAACATGTGTCCCCTCTTCTTCATGTCTCTTCTACATCAACATGTGTCCCCTCTTCTTCATGTCTCTTCTACATCAACATGTGTCCCCTCTTCTTCATGTCTCTTCTACATCAACATGTGTCCCCTCTTCTTCATGTCTCTTCTACATCACATGTGTCCCCTCTTCTTCATGTATCTTCTACATCAACATGTGTCCCCTCTTCTTCATGTCTCTTCTACATCAACATGTGTCCCCTCTTCTTCATGTCTCTTCTACATCAACATGTGTCCCCTCTTCTTCATGTCTCTTCTACATCAACATGTGTCCCCTCTTCTTCATGTCTCTTCTACATCAACATGTGTCCCCTCTTCTTCATGTCTCTTCTACATCAACATGTGTCCCTCTTCTTCATGTCTCTTCTACATCAACATGTGTCCCCTCTTCTTCATGTCTCTTCTACATCAACATGTGTCCCCTCTTCTTCATGTCTCTTCTACATCAACATGTGTCCCCTCTTCTTCATGTCTCTTCTACATCAACATGTGTCCCCTCTTCTTCATGTCTCTTCTACATCAACATGTGTCCCCTCTTCTTCATGTCTCTTCTACATCAACATGTGTCCCTCTTTCCTTCTCTTCTTCAATGTTTCCCCTCTTCTTCATGTCTCTACATCAACATGTGTCCCACTCTTCATAATCCCCCCCCCTCTTCTTCATGTCTCTTCTACATCAACATGTGTCCCCTCTTCTTCATGTCTCTCTACATCAACATGTGTCCCCTCTTCTTCATGTCTCTTCTACATCAACATGTGTCCCTCTTCTTCATGTCTCTTCTACATCAACATGTGTCCCCTCTTCTTCATGTCTCTTCTACATCAACATGTGTCCCCTCTTCTTCATGTCTCTTCTACATCAACATGTGTCCCCTCTTCTTCATGTCTCTTCTACATCAACATGTGTCCCCTCTTCTTCATGTCTCTTCTACATCAACATGTGTCCCCTCTTCTTCATGTCTCTTCTACATCAACATGTGTCCCCTCTTCTTCATGTCTCTTCTACATCAACATGTGTCCCCTCTTCTTCATGTCTCTTCTACATCAACATGTGTCCCCTCTTCTTCATGTCTCTTTCTACATCAACATGTGTCCCCTCTTCTTCATGTCTCTTCTACATCAACATGTGTCCCCTCTTCTTCATGTCTCTTCTACATTCAACATGTGTCCCCTCTTCTTCATGTCTCTCTACAATCAACATGTGTCCCCTCTTCTTCATGTCTCTTCTACATCAACATGTGTCCCCTCTTCTTCATGTCTCTTCTACATCAACATGTGTCCCCTTTCTTCATGTCTCTTCTACATCAACATGTGTCCCCTCTTCTCACGTCTCTTCTACATCAACATGTGTCCCCCTTCTTCTTCACTGTCTCTTCTTCATCAACATGTGTCCCCTCTTTTCATGTCTTCTACCTCAACCATGTTGTCCCCTCTTCTTCATGTCATTCTTCTACATTCAACATGTGTCCCCTCTTCTTCATGTCTCGTTCTTCATCAACATGTGTCCCCTCTTCTTCATGTCTCTTCTCCATCACACTGTGTCCCCTCTTCTTCATGTCTCTTCTACATCAACATGTGTCCCCTTTCTCATGTCTCTTCTACATCAACATGTGTCCCCTCTTTTCATGTCTCTTCTACATCAACATGTGTCCCCTCTTCTTCCATGTCTCTCTACATCAACATGTGTCCCCTCTTCTCCAGTCTCTTTCACATCAACATGTGTCCCCTCTTCTTCATGTCTCTTCTACATCAACATGTTTCCCTCTTCTTCATGTCTCTTCTTCATCAACATGTGTCCCCTCTTCTTCATGTCTCTTCTACATCAACATGTGTCCCCTCTTCTCCATGTCTCTTCTACATCAAATGTGTCCCCTCTTCTTCATGTCTCTTCTACATCAAACATGTGTCCCCTCTTTCTTCATGTCTCTTCTACATCAACATGTGTCCCCTCTTCTTCATGTCTCTTCTACATCAACATGTGTCCCCCTCTTCTTCATGTCTCTTCTACATCAACATGTGTCCCTCTTCTTCATGTCTCTTCTACATCAACATGTGTCCCCTCTTCTTCATGTCTCTTCTTACATCAACATTGGTCCCATCTTCTTCATTGTCTTTCTACATCAACAGCTGTGTCCCCCCTCTCTTCATGTCTCTTCATCAACATGTGTCCCCTCTTCTTCATGTCTCTTCTACATCAACATGTTGTCCCCTCTTCTCATGTCTCTTCTACATCAACATGTGTCCCCCTCTTCTCATGTTCTCTTCTACATCAACATGTGTCCCCCTCTCTTCAATGTCTCTTCTACATCAACATGTGTCCCTCTTCTCATGTCTCTTCTACATCAACCACATGTGTCCCCTCTTCTTCATGTCTCCTTCTACATCAACATTGTGTCCTCCTCTTCTTCATGTCTCTGTCTACATCAACATTGTGTCCCCTTCCTTCTCCATGTCTCTTCTACATCAACATGTGTCCCCTCTTCTTCATGTCTCTTCTACATCAACATGGTCCCCTCTTCTTCATGTCTCTTCTACATCAACATGTGTCCCCTCTTCTTATGTCTCTTCTTACATCAACATGTGTCCCCTCTTCTTCATGTCTCTTCTACATCAACATGTGTCCCCTCTTCTTCATGTCTCTTCTACATCAACATGTGTCCCCTCTTCTTCATGTCTCTTCTACATCAACATGTGTCCCCTCTTCTTCATGTCTCTTCTACATCAACATGTGTCCCCTCTTTCATGTCTCTTCTACATCAACATGTGTCCCCTCTTCTTCATGTCTCTTTACATCAACATGTGTCCCCTCTTCTTCATGTCTCTTCTACATCAACATGTGTCCCCTCTTCTTCATGTCTCTTCTACATCAACATGTGTCCCCTCTTCTTCATGTCTCTTCTACATCAACATGTGTCCCCTCTTCTTCATGTCTCTTCTACATCAACATGTGTCCCCTCTTCTTCATGTCTCTTCTACATCAACATGTGTCCCCTCTTCTTCATGTCTCTTCTACATCAACATGTGTCCCCTCTTCTTCATGTCTCTTCTCATCAACATGTGTCCCCTCTGTGGAAAGAGACTCTGAAAGTTTCAGGAACAAAGATTCTCTCTCTTTTTGATCCATTTCTATAAAAACCTGTCTGAAAATGAGCTGATCAGATTTTGGCCACTTTATGATGTCATAATGTTTTTTGGCTTGTGTAGCCATTAGCCAATCACAACCAAGGTAACTAACCTCATACAGTTATGGGAAATTCGTTGACATAAACTTTTAATTAAAGTCAACGTTTCAGTTTTCAGTTTTCAAAATGACAGTTTTTCAGTTTTTTCACACACACACACACACACACACACACACACACACACACACATTTTGAACCAAACAATGATCCTTTCTATCCTCACTTAGTTCATAAACATAACCAAATAACGTTGGCGCACTTTTGTAACCATAATAGAGGATGCAGTTCAGTTTGATGGGATGCCATTGTGTAGGAGACCACTTGCCGTGAGGATACATTTGATATACATGACACAAATGAAATGAACAAAGAAACCTCTGCGCAGAGTTTGCATGTCGTCTTTGAAAATCATTACCTCCTTCTGCAACTCATCAAACAATGAGACATCTGCATATCAGGCAGAGCAGCAGTCGTGTATGGATATAGTGAATGTTTCATTGTTTGTTTGATGAAAGGAAGAGGCCAGCACCAGCAAGTCATTGTTCTACAAGAGACATAGAATATATAACATTAGCTATGACGCAGCTATATGCTTCAGATCTGCTGCGCCAAAATTAATGTGGCCCCTGATTTGCATTTTGGTGGATCCATCCCGAGTGCAGCTGCTGTGGGGTTATGTAATATGATGCTCCATATGTTCCACATGACTAATTACACTATACAAAAGGAAGAGCGAAGAGGTAGCGTTAGGCTGAGGAGAAAGGGGAGGAGAAGGTGGAGGAAGAACAATGATGAGGAGGGTGAGATGAGGATGAGAAAGAGGGTGATGAAATAAAAGAATACTGTCATTAGTTCCTGTTCCTTCAGTTTATATCAACAAGTGTGATCAGCCTTGCAGCCTGAGTCTCCTCGTCTTCATCCCCACTGTTTCAAATCAATCCAAATTGATTGTGATAGGTGTGGGCTTTGACCTACTTTGATGAACAATGGCCCCCAGGGCTGCTTGGGACATTCTGATAGTTTGGTTTGGAGGTCACCCAGGCCTGGACAGTGCAGGGCTGGCTAGGAGAAGGTGGGGCACAGCCTAACTCCTTCATCCTTTCAGAAGCTCACGACCATCCTTTTGACCCCAAGTGACAAGGACTCTGAAGGGTGAAAACAGCTGCCTCCTCACCTCTCCCCCTGCTGGACGTCTTCATCTGTTAAGCCACATGTATACATGTAGAGCTGCAGAGTGTCTTTGAATACCCACAGTCCTCTCACCCCAATGGTTGATGGGAACGACCTTCAGTGACACACGTATTGTTCTCAATAATAACTTTTTCTGTTGTTTAGTTCAAAATTCTTACCATGGACGTTGGAACATAACCAGAGATTGCTTATGACAGAACATGTCATTTATCCAAAGCTACTTCCATACACTTCTATAAAGCAGTCGGGGCAATTTGGGGTAAATGCTGCATTCCATTTACATCGGAAGTCGGAGGTCTGAACTGGGAGTGACGTCACATTCAATTTGACTGCGATCCAGTAGCAAGTCGGAAATAGATGGCCGCCTGCAGGAAAGTTGTTCGCCTGGCTTTAGCAGTCACCTCGGGTTAGCCATTGTTAGCAATACCGGTTGATAACTATGCTTTATTTTGTATTTTGTGAATACAAACATTGTAGCAATATATCCACAGAACGAAGATGAGCAGTACCATATGTTCAGCTGATTTAATGTGACACAAATAATACAGAAGAGCTAAAAACTATTTATATTATCAAATTGTTAATGTTCATTTGCGGAGACTCCATTTTGAATGATGACCTCGGGTATGGCGAGTAGGAAGTCCAACCTCAGGGGGGCGTCACATTTCTAACTGGGAACTGAGATACTCCCACTTCCCAGTACAACTGGACTGCAACATAAAGATCTTCCCAATGGACACTTTGATGTGTTGACTTCAGGGGCTGGTGATCAAACCGCTGACACCCCTTGGTAGATGCCCATTTACCCCCTTAGCCAGAGCCCCCACAAAATATGATAGGCCTCTTTCACTCTATTGTTATTTGTTCACAATGCGGACATGTAGAGACGTTTCTAGGCTTCCATGTTTTTCAGATGAGACAATTGATTTACAGATACGTTTCCTCACAACATTTTAGTTTTGAAAGAGAATTTACGGAACCTAACACATCAAATTCAGTTTAAGCTGTCAATTTAGAAAGATTGATTTCCCTTTTTTTCTAAGGCTGGCCTTTCAGTGTTCTCCCATCCTGGACAGATCTCCAATTCACCCCTAATGCATAGCGGATAAGCACACCATATTATTTCTAGGGACTGAATCTTATTATCTTGGGTTTCTGCCCATTTGTTGGTTACACAAGAAAATGAAAGACGTTCTGATACAAAGAGGCTGTCCTGTCCCATTATCTGGTCAACCTACAGATCCACATCCCCAGCTGTATATCAGCAGGAAACTGCCTCCAACCAGCCCTGCCTTCTGCCTCTATGAGACTAAGACAATGAGCCACATTCTGGCGCACGACCAGCACACACACACACACACACACACACACACACACACACACACACACACACACACACACACACACACACACACACACACACACACACACACACACACACACCACACACACACACACACACACACACACACACACACACACACACACACACACACACACACACACACGGGATGCCTAGGGGGGACACTCTGGACCGGATGGTCAGAAGAGACGCCCTGCATTAGAATGGAAATAGCAGAAAGAAGGAGGAAAACAACTAAACTAGTGTAGAGAAGTATAAACAGACAAAACAGCCACAGGCCATAATAAACATGCAATCAATGAAAAGGGATTGTGCTGCAGAGATAAGGCTAATACTTGTTATATTTTCAGCAGCTGACACATGTAGAATAAAACACCCATGCTTCAGGATCAGGAACCCAGAATCACCACAGGCTGAGATATTGTGATAACATTTCCAAAAGGCATTTGTTCATGCTTTGGGGTCATTGGAATGCTACGCCACAAACATTTGTTATTTCCCACAGCACATTGAAAATGACATCTCATCTTGTACGGAATACATAGTATTACGCGTACAAATTATTCATACAACAAAGTAGCAATAAAGTGTCCAATAAATGTTTTTACAAGCAAGCAGAGTAACACATTACCTCTGCTTGCTTTTTTTCACCACTGCATTTTATTTGCTGACATTCAAGGTGTCTCCACTTGTTGAGTATAGGGGTAAAACAAATACTCTAACCTGACGATCAAAGAATATGATTGACAAAGTGAAAATGAAAGAAACATTTCCATCTTTTTCCACACTCTTAAAATGTGCAAATAATATAAACGTTATACATCCCATCAGGGAAATTATTACATGCTTGACAAATGTATTTTTATTGTTTGCATCACCAGAAAACAGACTTTTAATTCAAAGCAAGCTGGACCTTGTTCTTGTGTCCAACACCTTCTACGTATCCTTTAGAGCAATTATAATTGTCCTCATTTGGTCATTTGGCATTACTCTTTCTCCTCCACTCTCCAACTCCATACTAAAGCTTCCGGTTGTATCAAAGTCTGAATTGCAACATGTGCCATGGCTGCATACATGTATATTGAACCTGCACACTCCATTTCTAACTTCATTTCTTTAGAGATTCCTTCAGTACTTTCTGGCAGAGACTGACAACAAAACCTGGTATATTCTTAAGGACAAATAGCATCGTATTTCAAATTAAAAAAAGTGGTGCGATTTGGTTTGTGTCTTTCTCTAAACGAGATTAAAGATGTAAATAACTGGACATCTTAAAGCTGAAAACAATGAATTGGCCCTTTGTTCAAAGCGGTGATGAAATGAGGAAGTGACGAGTCTGTCTGCTAAGTAGGACACACAGAGAAGACACACATAGACCCACACACACACACCCACCCACACACACACACACACACACACACACACACACACACACACACACACACACACACACACACACACACACACACACACACACACACACACACACACACACTCCTTTGCCCCCTCCTTCTCCACTTCATTCTCCTTCCATGCTGCCTTTTCATGAATGGAGCTGCAGAGTGGAGACCTCTCATTGGATGAGTGGCGAACCAATCAGATCAGGACCTGGGATGGCCATTCACAAAGTTACTCCCTCTCTGTCGAACAGAAAACACACGTCTGTTTCTTCCAGGGTAAAGTTCTTAAGTGTTCCTGTTCCTGTCTGTCACAGCATGGATACATTATTCCATCATGCATGTTTCTCAACAAGCATTTCAATTTGACCATGAAGTTACCTGGTGAAGTTCAAATATAAAAAATCTCAATATGTTTTACTTACAGTATAGCTAGATAATGAAATAGATGATCAGTAATGTGGATGTAATAATGAAGTGGGTAAAGGCAAGTAGTAGAATAATCTGGTGGGTTCAGATAACAGCACTTTCAAACCATAAACACAATACTTCCTTTATAGAGCTAGTTTGCCCATACTAAAGACGAATACGAGCTATATATCGTACACAGTTTTGTGTAAATCAGAGTGCAAAAAAAAAGCATTAGCAACAAGTCAAGCCATTAGTGTCCCCCGGTAAGGATCCTTTACCGTCATTACTGCAGGGTTGTGCAACTAAAAGCAGTCCCATGCTGCTACAGAAAAGGTACAAAAAGGCCAGCATGTCAGTGTTATCATGTTTGAGTTGCTGTCCCATCTCAGTTCAGTAGAATTTCTTTATCAACAGTCGGCTTATCCAGCTGGGCAGGGACAGTGTGGGGCCCCCACAGATAACACAGCTTACAGTTGGAGAGGCGTGGTGATGCTGACAGTGGTGACAGCACTACAGATGGACGGGGCAGAGGGAGCCCTCATTAGCTCATTTTAAATCATAGTAGTGAACAGAGCCGTGTTCCTAATGTGTTGAAGTCTGGTGCTGCCTACAATGACAAGGACTTCACTTATTGAAACAGGTGACAAAGCAGGACATAATAAGGCTTTTAGGGTCAGTTATTAAAATGCAAGCACTGCTCTCTAGAATGTTGTAATCTGTTTATCTCAAGTCAATTTGAATGTCAGTTTAGTCTCAGCAAAGGTCATTTTGTTAGTCAGCAGCAACAGCAATTCAGCTGACTTCCTGTTTCATTACTGATCAAAGGGAAAAGTAACAGTTTATGAGAACATTTATTTTTGACCTCGGTATTGTAGTTATTGTTTCTCAGCTGTCATAAGACATCCTGTCTTTAGTCCCCAAGGAAAAGTTGTAGAAATGCTGAATACGGCAACTTTTTCTTTTGAACTTTTTTCATTTGACCATTTTTGACTAGTAACGGCTCACCTCGTTCAACTCAGATTGTAATGCAAGTTTGTGTGAAGAAAAAAGATGAAGCTAAATCCTATATGGGGAGTTTGATTGACACATTAATACATTTAAAGATTTCAAAGGTTTTTTGAACATGGCCTGAAGTCTGCAGCTAACAGCCAACTTGCAGGTGTGTTTTGCGCCGAGATGCATGAGAGGAAATAAGTGGATACAGGGCTGCAGTTATAACAGCCAGTGTTATGCTAGAAACAGAGCAAAGCTTGCCGACATTGTTCACACTGCTCCAACCCACCAGCTAGCTTCATTCCAGATAGACAAGTTGTGAACATATCCGTATAAAGGAATGACCTGCATACAGTATAGGTCGAAGAACAATTAAAAAGAGACTCAGTGTGCCACTTGACTTTAGCCTTTGCTTGTTTCCTACACGTCCGTTTCTCTTCCCGTGCCCTAATTTGCTTAAGCAAAACAGCCAATCAGACTGATTTATTTTGCCAACTCCGTTGTCGACTGTTGGCTGGACTGAAAAGTGCAGACAGTTAGGCACACTGAGAAAAACTGAGGCGACAGACGCTCACCCATGTCCACACTTTGCCCCTCAGCTCAGCTTAATTAGTACCATCAATATGTAGAAGCATAGAATGGGAGGGATGAACCCCTCTTTAATGGTCTCACATGCAGAGCACACAGCACACACAGTGACATTTGGCCTCTGCATTTAACCCATCATACTAGGAGCAGTGGGCAGCTTATTGTACAGCGCCCGGGATGTGATCCCTTTATTCAATATTCATATGTTTTAGATCCTATGTTAAGGCTATAAAGATAGAAAGACAAAGCCTTGCACATAATGCTCAACAGGGCTGCTCACAAATTGATCCTGTGTTCCCTCAATCATCTCTGAAGAGTTTGCATCCCTGCTAAATGAGTAAATGGCGACATACAGTGTTGTATTGTTCAGATTTTAAACAATCATAGCACCAAGGCAAAACTAAATGTCTGTATTGTACATGATGAGGAATACATTTCATTAATATATAATCAACATGAAAACACGCATGCTGTGTTAACACCTGGCTTCAACATGTGTCTTTGTGGATCCAATCCCAAGTGGACAGCTCTCAGTGGAACATTATCCTGCATGTGCACATGCGTCTTCGGTAACTATATGGGCTCAAATCTCACTCTCTGCTCTATATGTGAAACATTACATACATCATCACAGAAAATATTGGTTTCAGTCCGCTGGCTTATTGTTAGCATGTCAAAATGTGGTGATGGTGTAGGCTTATGTGTATCATGATTCATGTTGCAATGGAACAAGTAAGGTATAAGACAAAAATGTATGATTTGAGATTGTATGATCTTTCAACTTAACAACGTTAAATTGGTCAATAGAACGTTACAGCCCTGAGGTTAAAGCTGCCCTCATGTTCAACCTCCTCTGCCTATAGAACCAAATCACAGCCACATGGCAGAAAGCCCCCAGCCCCCCCACCACAGTTAACTCTTAAACACCATTAGCCCTCAATTGTTTGGCAGCTTAAACAGTTTTGATGCTTCTGAATTCAATAAGATCTGTGCAGGAAGAATAACAGATATTGGATGCAGCAAAAATAAATCATTGTTATATCCATGAGAGATAAGCATTTAAGGTTTGATATATATATACTTTTCCTAATATTAGTGGGAAGTCAGGTTTTCAATCAATCAATCAATCAATCGAATCAGAGATCAGGATGAACTAGTATTTACACATAATCAATGTTTAGGACAGCAGTGATGTTTTTTAGTGAATACAGACATGGTGCGTTATGTTGTGCAAACAACACCACGCCATCGATAACCCCTTCACACAGTTTGAAGGTGGAGCATTGTGCTGTTCTGTATTCAAGTTACGGAGATGCGATGGGGGGTAAGGTGCTCTGCCAATAAGCCAGCAGTGGAGGTATCCAGCTGTGTCCCTGGGTAAAGATGTTGAACCCCAAACTGCTTCTGTAGGCAGGGCCAACAATTTGTAATTTGCTTTGGATAAGTTGCACCAAAGATTTCTGCATCCCTGGCACTAGTGAGCCCTTGCTGCCTTTTTTTGACATTCATCTGAATTAGCAACAGAGACTGTGGCTGATAGAGATCACTCTGATTTGGCTACTGGCCAATACGTACCTGCTAGTTGGCAGCAGTCATTTCAGTTTGGCCTGAGCCCTTTTTTCGGGCCACCAGGGCCTTTATTGTAGTGACAGTGTTGAAAAGGGGTGACAGAGGGGATGATATACGGCTAAAGGTCCCAAGCCAGATTCAACCCGGGTCCTCCACTCGGGGACCAAGCCCCAGTATGGGCCGCCAGCTCTACCAGCTGAGCCTCACGGCTTGAGCCTTCTGCCCAATGCTTCACTGGGACTCTGAAGTGAAACACTGCAGCTTGTCACAATGCTTGGATGTCTGGCTTCAAATACTGTACAACATGCATAGCCCCACACCTCCACAAATGTTTCTTCCATGTTGTTAAATGATTAGCAATAGAGAAAGACAGTGTTAATGTATGATGTATATAATACAACTGAGAATATAAATGGATTCATCGAAGATTGCTATTGTGATCCTTGAATGCAACACTGGGCTGTATAGTGAACATCTTTTTACTTCTGTATTGTTTTTCATAGGTAACACCTTTTTCTCCTAAGCTGATCCCTCATAATAAACTATGTGCATTTTCTGGAGTTTTCCTTTCACACATGTAGCCAAGGGTGTAACTTAGGTTTGAAAAGTGGGGGGGGGACATGTCCCCCCTGTCCCCAGTGGAAATTACGCCCATGCATGTAGCACACATAGGGAGATTGTCATGGATCACCCACAGTCACGAAGCCATTTGTCATCACATCTTAAAATGTGTCGGACAATTGCGGACCTTGTTGACTGACATTTCCAATTTTGTCCTTTCTCCAGTTAGACATTGTCTTGCCGTTTTATTGACCCTTCTTTACCCTTCACAATCAGATTAAATACTTCTGATCATTTAAGGTTCGCAATGCATGTGTGAAATATATGCATGAGCAACAGTCTCTTTCTTGTAGCACTGACAAGTAGACATTCACTCACACACACACACACACACACGTTCTCACCTGTTGGAGATAAATTCATGGCTGACATTTGTGCAGATGGTGTGTGTCAGATACTTAGAAAGTGGATATTAGAGCTCGCTCAAAAAAAACACACACACACACAGCAGCTGTACAGAGGGAACATTGAAAGAGAAACCCACCATGACACCCTCTGTACATTTACAGCAGATCACTGGCAACAAGGGTCTTGCAACACTACCATACTTCCCTTTTTCTGCTAACAATCATGTTACCAAACAAGAGGAGTCCTGACAGTTGAATAAACTTGTTCGTCGCCATTTTTGTGATTTTCCTAAAGCCTAATCACACTTCTTTTTACTCAGAACTTATAGGAGGAAAAACTTAAAAAATATGATTATTTTGTATAGATTAAACCATGCAACATTATACTAAAACCATGAGTGGGTTAACAGAATATTAATTGGCAGCAAATGTTGAAATATTAGGTATATTAGTACTTTTATTCATACTTAAAGTAAATGTTCTTATCGTACTTAAATACTTTTACTTAAGTACCATTCTCGATGCAGTAGAGAAACCAGCACCTCCAAATCTGCATTCTTGCCTTGATGGCATTTTCAGATGCACGCTGGGAGCTGACTGAGGTCTTAAATAACATCTGCATCATGCGGTGCTTTTAGAGTCTAGTCTGTCTCATCCTGAAACTGCTTACCACCCAACTGTACCCCCACAGATCTGCATGTAGGACACCATCTTCACCATGCTGTTCAGTTCAGCATTTAACCCTGTTATCTCCTCTGTGACCGGGGCATCAACACTTCCTGCTTGTACTCCATACACGACTTCCTTACAATAGAAATGTAAGGTTAAAGAACTACATATCCTAAACCCTAACCCTAAACATCTGGGTCCCACAAAGCTGAATGCTGAGACTCTCCTATACTTCCTCTTTACCTACCTGCTGCCTTGATATTATTCCAACAGGATTTTTCAAAGATGTTTTTCATTGCATGGCCTCAGATCTACTTCATATAGTAAACAAGTCTCTTCAATCATTGAAAAAGTTGTTTTTCAACAGTTGAGTAACTTCTTGCATTTAAATAACTGTTTCGATTTGTTCCAGTCAGGCTTTCGTCCAAACCACAGCACTGAGACTGCTCTTGTAAAGGTCTTCAATGACATCCACTTAAACACAGACAGTGGCAGAACTTCAGTGTTAGTATTATTAGATCTCAGTGCTGCGTTTGACACTGTTGACCACCAGTGTTGTGCTAGTTACTGAAAACCAGTAACTAGTTACCATTACTAGTTACTTCATGTCAAAAGTAACTCAGTCACTTTACTGATTACTTACACCCAAAAGTAATGCGTTACTGTGAAAAGTAACGTTTTCGTTACTTGAAAAAAGGGTTCCCATTAATTACATTACATTGCATTTAGCTGACGCTTTTATCCAAAGCGACTTACAATAAGTGCGTTCGTCCAACAAAATACAACTTGAAGAAAACAGAATCATAAAAGTACATCAGGTTTCATAGAGCCAAACATTTCAAGTGCTACTCAACTGGCTTTAGGTAAGCCAGTCCTTTATTAGTATAAAAGTGCTTCGTTAATAGTTCTAACGCTCGAAGTGGAGTCGAAAGAGATGAGTTTTCAGTTTGCGCCGGAAGATGTGCAAGCTATCTGCCGTCCTGATGTCAATGGGGAGCTCATTCCACCATCCTGGAGCCAGGACAGCAAACCCACGTGTTTTCGCCGTTGGGAACTTGGGTCCCCCTCGCAGCGAGGGCGCAGCGAGTCGTTTGGCTGATGCAGAGCGTAGTGCACGCGCTGGGGTGTACGGTTTAACCATGTCCTGGATGTACGAAGGGCCAGATCCATTCGCAGCATGGTACGCAAGTACCAGTGTCTTGAAGTGGATTCTAGCAGTTACCGGAAGCCACTGAAGCGACCGTAGGAGCGGAGTAGTGTGGGAAAATGTAGGAAGGTTGAAGACCAGACGAGCTGCTGCATTCTGGATGAGCTGCAGAGGTCGGATGGCACATGCAGGTAGACCCTGCATGTGCCCTTATAGCCTTCATTTCAGTACTGTTATTGCATTGGAGAATAATACAATCTGTTGATCAACTTGACATGCATTATATGCAATCTGGATTGCATCGATATTAGCTGGCTTTCCATTTTTTGTATATTCTTTCTCCAGGTAGTTGGAAAAAGTTTTCCGTCCCATATGCCGTGTGCCGCCCGGACATGCTATCATGCTAACTAGCTCCCTGAAAGCGGGTGACTCCACTGTAGCAATAGCCTGCATGTGTTCTACAACATACCGTGCAATGGCTTTATCGACTTTTCCCTGGCTAGCAGTCCCTTGGTTAAAATCCAGCCGCTGTTGCTTAGGTGGAGGTGGAGTGGCGTCGGCTGAGTCTCTGTGGTCTTAGCTACTAGCTTCGTCCCAGCATGTTGTTTTTGCAGATGTTTTAAGATATTTGAATGACTGGTTTGGGCAGTAGATAGGATCTTTGACCCGCCAAGACACAACTTACATTTAACTAAAACGTTCTTTTCTTTGTGCTCGACAAAAGTGAAATAGTGAGAATATCTCCAGGTAGAGAAACTAGACTTGAGCTCCGCCGCCGCCATGATAGTCTTGTTAGTAAACAACACAAACACGCCCGCAGCCCGTCTCCGCATGTGACACAGGAAGTATCTAAGTACATTTACTCAAGTACTGTACTTAAGTACAGTTCTCATCTCTGTTCGCCTTGCTGTTGACTATATAAAAAAACTACCGGAGTAACGCACCATGTAGTAACGGTAACTGAGTTACTGAATTCAAAAAGTAATGCGTTAGAGTACTAGTTACTGCCAACAATAACGGCGTTACAGTAACGCGTTACATGTAACGCGTTAGTCCCAACACTGTTGACCACAGCATATTACTAGACCGACTGGAAAACTGGGTGGGACTTTCGGAAACAGTTCTAAATTGGTTTGAATCCTACTTAAAGGACAGAAACAACTTTGTTTCTATAGATAAATACAAATCTGAGTTGACAAATATGACATGCAGGGTTCCTCAAGGCTCCATCTTGGGGCCTCTTCTCTTTAACATCTACATGCTACCACTGGCTCAGATAATGAAAAACAACAAAATAAGTTACCATAGCTATGCGGATGACACCACATTTACATAACCATTTCACCAGGAGACTATGCTCCAATTCAAACACTGAGTAAGTGCATTGAACAAATCAATGACTGGATGTGTCAGAACTTTCTCCAATTAAACAAAAATAAAACTGAGGTAATGGTTTTTGGAGCCAAGGCAGAACGTATACAAGTTAGCGCTGAGCTTCAGTCTGCAATGTTCAAAACAACAGATAAAGCCAGAAATCTAGGTGTAGTCATGGACTCTGACCTGAGTTTCAACAGTCACATTAAAAGAGTTACTAAATCAGCCTACTATCACCTAAAGAATATATCTAGGATTAAAAGACTAATGTCACAGCAGGATTTGGAAAAACTTGTCCATGCTTTTATCTTCAGTAGACTCGACTACTGTAATGGTGTCTTCACAGGTCTCACTAAAAAATCTATTAGAAAGCTGCAGCTGATTCAGAACGCCGCTGCTCGAGTCCTCACTAACACTAAGAAAGTGGATCACATCACTCCTGTTCTGAAGTCTTTACACTGGCTTCCTGTGTGTCAAAGAATAGATTTCAAAATACTGCTGCTGGTTTATAAAGCACTGAATGGTTTAGGCCCAAAATACATTTCTGACCTCCTGCTAAATTATGAACCATCCAGATCTCTCAGGTCTTCAGGGACTGGTCAGCTTTCTGTCCCCAGAGTCAGAACTAAACATGGTAAAGCAGCGTTCAGTTATTATGCTCCAAATATCTGGAACAAACTCCCAGAAACCTGCAGGTCCGCTGCAACTCTGACTACTTTTAAATCCAGACTAAACTGCACTGTAACTTTTATCCATGTATTTTTTCTTTTAATGTTTATTGTATTATCTTTTCTTTTTAATGACTGATTTTAAATGCCATTTTCTTAATGTCTTTCATTTTTTGTAAAGCACTTTGAATTGCCTTGTGTTGAAAGGTGCTATATAAATAAACTTGCCTTGCCTTACGACTGCACACCTGTACATGCTATCAATAGGACGTTTCCTGATGATACAATAATATCGTAATATTTGTGAACTTTAGCAAGGGTGGCACACACACACCTATCCTCTGTCACAAGCATCGTTGATGAGGGATGTGCAGCATCGTAAGAGAAACATTTTTAACCTGGCCGGAGAGGGTTTGCCCTCCTCCCCTTTGGAAGTGGACAGAAATGTCAGGGTCAGCAAACTCATCTAATGATGTATAACTTTGGATCTTGGAACAGTATGTTGTCATCTTAAAGCATTGTGAGTGGTTGTGCATGCCCATTTGACCCTTTCTCATTGAAATGAGCCCAGTCAATACTTATTTCAAATAATCCATGACATGTCCGTCTGCCTGGCTCTAAAGGCTCTGTGACACAGATGGTTTGTTATGGCAGACTTGTGTCATTGGTTTCTTAATTGTTAGTGCTGAGAAAGACAGGAATGCTTTTAAAGGTGCAGTGGGATAAAGAGGGTATGTATGTGTGTTTGTGTGAGACAGAGAGAGAGTAAGAGGGGAGAAAGGGGGCTTCAAAGCATGTGCATTAGAGGTTCACCGTAGAGTGATATTTCATGACGTTCTACAGGTCCCTTCCGCATTAAGAAGAGAATGGAGAACTTTTTGTCTCATTTCCCTCTATGTAAGCTCAATCCTCCTGTCGTGTTCGGGTCAAATCTGATGATTCACCACTTTCATCAATCATAAATATAGTGTTTTACATTTGATTGCTTCAAGGCCTTATGCTATCCTCCGCAGTAGGCATTTGAACATATACAATTGCTGATCAGCACTTTCATTGCATTTCGAGTGCTTTAGTCTACTTTGTAACACCTATGGTGTTCCCGGTCAAAAATAGGTAAACATTATGTTCATCCAACAGATAGTACACACCCACAGATCCACAACCATGCTAGTTTCAGAATACACTTTCTTTGTATATCCACTGAAGTTATTCATGTAAACCAGTAGTGTGACATTGTTTACAGTTTAAAAGGGTGGTAAATAACATTTGGTGATAAGAGCAGTTAAAACAGGCCGGTCCAATTTGACCGGGAAAACCAGAGTCCGGGGGGGGGGGGGGGAGGGGTTTAAGATAAACTTTGGTTTATCTATATGGCTTTGAAAAAAATCGAATTTCCCTCATAGGTGCTGACCTCACCAAATATCAGTTTACATTCCCTGACTCTCCTGTGTGCTGGGAGCAACCTCGCAAAACTCAGAGACCGTTAGAACATTCCTTGACCAGTGAGAAGCCTGTTTAACGATATGGGGGGCAGAGAGGAGAAAAGAAAGGGAAGTCAGAGCCTCTTTTGACAGTGAAGGAGGGAGAGAAGAAGGAGGAGGATTAAGGCCGGCCCCGCAGAGGTCATTCTGCCCTGCTATGGTCACATTTAAGACCACAAGACCCCCTAACCTGTGTGAATGGAGCCGGTTCAAGTGCAGGCACCCTTCCCCAATAGCACACACACAAAAGTTCACACAGATACACACACACATTTTGCCCCCGGGGTTCACTCTTCACTTTCATGTGCTGACATGGGTTGTTGGGCGGTCTTTCAGAGACCTTTGAGCGAGCGTGGACTAATAGGCTCCCTCGCTGAATAAACTTGTTCCATTCACAACGCTAGGGCTAAAGGGATGCTGGGAGGGAAAGGAGGGGGGGAGAGAGCCTAGTCACTCCATACACTCTCAAGAGTTAATGTGTAAACTGCATTGGCACCTTTTCAGTGAAGTTATACATTAAGTATATATAAGAATATAAAGGCGCTTATACAATTTACACTGTAGAGTATTGTTTGTATGTGTGTTCATAACACATTAGACCAGGTGCCAAAGTTCATTAACCAACAGGAGTGTGATTCATATTGTTTTGTAAGGTTGGGATCTTTTGAATGTACATTTCTCAAAACACAGACATTTAAAGACAACATTAATCTAAATAGACCAGGAGATGTACAAAGTTTGCACAACAGAAATATAAAAATACAACAATACAATCCCCCCAAAAAAAGATGTTTTCTTATGAGAAAAGCCAGCTAGCCTTTGATTTATCATATGAATAAAATATGATTTTATTGTATGATCAGAGCTTACACTCTTAAAACTACTGGGTTAAAAAATAACCCAATCATAACCCAGCTGCTGAGTCACTATAGGACAGAACACGCTGGGTTGTCTTAAAGATTAAATGCAAAGCTTCCAAATATGCTACATTTTTATAGAAATGTTGTTTTTAAGACTGCCAGTATTTTTTTTAAAATTTAAATCGAGATAATAAACCCAAAAAAAAGCTTTTTATTGATCCAAAACTCGACCCAAAGCCGTCTGAATTTCTGACATGTAATTCCCAGCAGCCTCCGCGCGCGTGACGTAATAGTGGCCAAACAGTCTCTGGACCAAATATCCCGACTCAGCAGTCTCGGTCACATGTTTTTTGAAAAGAAAACTGAATTAACATGGGTTATTGTTGAGCTTTTTGTTGTACGAACGGTGCGGGATCTGGGAGAGTTTTACATGCATTTCCCAAAGACCAAATCATCCGCAAAAAATGGATTTTTTTTAGTGAATCGTGTTGGATGGCAACCGACAAAATGGAGCAAGTTGTGTTCTGACCACTTCGCGTGTGCTGCATACGACGTTGATCCTGCTATCATGAAGTCTGTTGGTGGAGAAGCATTAATAGCACGTCGGAGGCTGAAACCCGGAGCCGTCCCCTCCACATTTCAGCACAAGAAACCCCTGAAAGAACGAAAGAGCCGGGTGATGCAGAAACGCCAAAGAATTGAGGTAAACAACTTTTGATTAGATTTCAAAGCGCACGGAGCACAGCAGATAACGCAGATAACATAATTGCAGTTTTATTGCTTACAGAGGTGGGCACCGTTAGATTCTGTGTCTTTACGATCATAAATAATGTGTTGGATGTGGAGCTAGGATAAGTAATAAGGGCGCTAGGAGTGATAGGTTAGCATTTTTCGCTCGGGGCTAATTCACTGTTAGCATTGTAGTTTATCTGCAGCTCATTCATCGCTCCTCCACTCATAACGGAAAATGTCGAACGTCCTACAGTCGGTGATGCAGACTTCTTCTCCCATCTCTTCCTTCACTTTCCCATAGTTGTGGCAGCACTTGTTTTCTCGGCTTGTAGGCATGGTCTGGCAGTTTCCACATCTACACCAATTCTCAGCACCCTCGGCCTCTTCCTCAGATGGCGAACTTGAATCATCGCCATCAGCACTTTCATCGGTGATATCAGGTGACGTTTCCTTGTATTTCCTCTTCGACATCAGAGGCTCGTATAGATATGGTTGGATGTCGACAACATACTCCAGATATTGGGTGGCCTCTGACTCAGACATGATAGACGAAACTAAGTTGTACTATCGGCGGAAGCCGCTGCGAGCATTTTTCGCTCGGGGCTAATTCAGAGCGCCTGGACTTTTTTTCTAAACCTCTCTAAAAAGGTCAAATTTCACTTGTTTTGCATCAATCTTGATACAGGGTACTTATATGTTATAGTTTGGATTCCTAAAGCTTTTAGTCTACTCAGAATCAGACATGATAGACGAAACTAGTTGTACTATCGGCGGAAGCTGCTGTGATTGATAAGCCAGGTGGAAATATATTTGGCACATCTGACGTCACGCGCCGCCATCTTGCGGAGGAGCGGCGGAGAAAATAAATCGTCGGACTTGGTGTTGGGGGTTGAACAAAATTAATATTGCGCATTGCCAGACTCATATTATCGCCGATTTTAATACTGCAATATCTTAGATAGTGTTGTAGCTATATGATTTCGATTGTACTGGCAATTATACAAAAAGCTTTACATTTGATCTTTAACCCATATGCTGGGCTGGATCATTTTAACCCATACATTGGGTTGTTTATTTGACCCAAGCTAGTGATTGAAATTAACTATATTGTTGGGCTAAATAGAATATAATAATAATGTATAATAGTGTAATGAATAATCTCCAAACACACCATATATATATATATATATATATATATATATATATATATATATATATATATATATATAAAAATGCATTTATTCATAATTTGAACATCTTTGGCAAATCGTCAACATTCAGGCCACTATAAAAGAACAATGCAAACAATACAAATTCAACCCCCCCCCCCCCCAAAAAAAACAAAGAGCCTTAAAACAAATGATATATTACAAAGTGCTGTTATCTGGACCAACTTCTCTTTCAGGTTTAAATAAATAACATGAACATGTTTAAATATAGAGAAAACATTTCTCTGCCCAGCAGAAACTATATACAGACACAAACATAACAAGGTAATGAAATAAATGAAGTAAATTAAATAAGTAAATAATAAGTAAATTAAATCACGTAAAGTAAGAAAAATTAAATTAAAATAAATGAATTAACAGGAATAGTAGCTACTGTAAACGCGGGTCAATGTTTTGACACAATTAAAGTGTGTGCCTACTGTCTTCTGCAATCATGTTTTGTGTCAATCATATTTTTAGAGAGCAGCTGTCAACTTGTTTGACACACATCACTAAAAGGCTACTTCTCTCTGTGTACCTTTAGGCCAAAGCTGCAATTGATGTCCTCATAAATTTGACATTTGAGGATTCATGTCCATCAATGTTATATACTGCCTGTTGGATAAACTCCCAGGTGGGGAGACACTGCTTTGTGTAATTGAGGTCAAACACAAAGAAAGCCTTAAAACACAGATCTACTGCACCCAGCAAAGTGTCCGTTTCAATGGCGTTTTCTGACACAATGGTGAAGGTCTGGCATGTTGTCATGTCATCACCAAGACACAAGATGTGCGGGAAGGGTTGAGTTCTCTCTGCTGTCTGTAGGTACTGTACCATGTTGGTGCCCACCTGTTAATTACACAACAGTTACTTGCAATATAACCTGCCATTTAAGTTAAGCATGTTGTTTTTATTATCTTTTTTATTGAAGTATGAAAATGCTAGTATATAAACACAGAAACACCCACCATTATTGAAGTAGAAAAACAAAAGTAAAACGTACTGGTTGGATATTAATGAAGGACTTGCAGGACTCCTCTATGGTGGGTCTGTGGACTTTTCCTCCAATCCTGTAGACCGATGGAGGAAGCAGAGTCGGCAGGACTTTCAAAGCTCGGTCTACGCAATATAAGAAAAATACATATTAACATCAACATTTAAATAGTATATAAAGATTGATATTTCTGAACCAATATTGACTTTTCTGCCCTGGTGTTGAATGGTAAAAACAAGGCGTGAATTGTATAGCCTATTATAATCACAGGAAGTGTTGTGACATCTTATCAGAATCTGAATCTTTATTGTCACATCACAGGTTTACAGGTGTAAAACAGTGGGTGACATTTGTTTTTGTGCAAGCTCCATCGTTTTGATTGTTTCCAGAAAGAGAAAGAAAAGGAAGGGGGGGGAGCAGGAATCAAAGAAAGACAAAAGGTATCTAATGAAGTGGTTCACAAACTTGTTCATGTATTTATGTATTTGTCAACAGACTCCCATCCGAAAACATGTTGTGCAAGGGACCCCATACAGATGATTGTTAAAATATTAAAAGAATTGCAGATCCACAAGCTCACAACGAGTCTCATTGGGACGCAATGCAAGCATGTACATCTGCTATTTTCAAAGCACCGGTGTGTGTGTGTTACATAGTAAGAAATAGCTTACCTGGTGTCATGTCATCAAACACCAAGGGCAGTTTTCCCTCTCGCTGGGCATATGTAAGGATTTGGTCACTCATAGTAGCCCAGTTCTGAAACAGTTTTCCCACTGCCTCTGGATGAAGCTGCTGGAAGTCTTGTGATATCTGATACATTTTGAAAAACATGAAAAACAATAGAACAGTGTTTAAAGAAATGATATGGGCTTGTAGTACCTGTTAGGAAAAGGGTTAGGGGACAATTTGACAGCCAGTGTCACTTCAACAGGTCAATTATTAAATTATTACAAAGTATATACTGTAGGGTCTAAGTGGTTAAACATAAACTTGTAGTGCATTGCAGAGTATCAGTCAAATTGTCACGATCTGTCTGTGTTGTGTTTTGTCTTGTCTAGATCTGTTTTTGGTTTCCTGTTTTATTTTGAAAAGTGTTCACCCCCCCCCCCCGTCTTGTCTGTTGCTTCCTGTCTCTGTTCCCTCCTGCCTGATAACCCAATTGTGTTCACCTTGTGCCTCTGTGTTTTCTCCTCCCTCCTCACCTGTGTCTTTTCTTCCTTCCTGTGTTTTCCCTCCTGTGTCTGATTGTATTCACCTATTGCCTTTGTGTTTCTGCATTCCCTCCCTGTGTCTTGCCCTGTGATTACCCCTCTTTGTATTTAGTCAATCAATCAATGTTTATTTATATAGCCCAATATCACAAATGTTACATTTGTCTCAGTGGACTTCACAGTTTGTACAGAATATCAGTATGACAATACAATTTAGTCTTGTCTTCCCCTGTGTTCCTTGTCGGTTCATTGTCTTTCCTGTCACCCTCCATGTTTGTCAGTGTCGTTTTTGGCTGGATGCTACCTTGTGCTACCTGTTTATGGATTCATGGTTTTGTTTTGTCAATGTCAACAACTTTTTGTAATTAAAGCTCGCCTTTTGTTACACTTTGAAACCCACTTTTCCTCAATCTGCATTTGGGTCCTGCCTTACCTCAAATCCTAACACAAATAGAGTATCATTCAAATAGACAAAACCGCAATTGCAAAATAATTTCTTACCATGCCAGGATTGTCTAAAAGCCTAGGGAACTCAGTCAAGATTTCCGGGAGGCTTTTAGATCCATTGCTGCGAATCCACTTGCCTCTATGTAGAGCTGTTTGATTCATGTAGTCCTCAACTTGGGACACTGGATACCTATTGACCTTCATCCATTCAACCATTTCTAGAAGTTTTTCAGGAGGCACATCATATTCTGTTGAATGATAAGTACAGAGGTCCTCAGATTCATTATAGCTGATTTCAAACATTTGGGGTTCTGGCCTACTTGGGAGAGTGTGTGAAAAGTCGCCAATCGGTCCATCGGTGCCTGAGACTAGCTTTTAGAAGATGGATGGACAGAAGAGTCATGGGACCTAAAATATAATCCCTTGCATTTGTCTATTCTAGCCTGGCGGGGATAATTAATATTGGTTATTAGTATTACCTGGTGTACTAGGGACGGTCTGTTCCTTCTGTTGTTCTTGGTGGCGTGGTCGTTTCAGCATTCTCATGCGCTTCCTGACGTTCCTCAAGCGCTCCTCCAGGAAACCTGTAGCAGGTTTGTGATTTCGGCCAGGTGTGTACCAAGCTCCCTGTAAAAGAGAAAATTAGATTCAGATTACATTGGCCTGGCGTAAACCATGAAGATGGTTACATGGGATGTTAAGGAGCAATCCAAAAATGTGCGTGTGACTGTGCACTAGGAAACACGTTTGAGCACATTTATTTTAGGTGTGTGTGTATGGAGTGTTCTCCTTTATGTGTTGATTGATTAACTTACATAGCCACTGCCTGTACCATCCAAAAGGCAAGGGAATTCATACACCAATGCCACGGCAAGGGCTTTCTTTGTGTCTGTGGATGGCCTGTTAAAATAGACAGTAGAAGTTTGTCAAAGAACGATGAGATGAGACAGTAATCATTGTTACAAATATATGACGATTCAAATCCATGAATTAAACACTGAATTGTGATGCGCTTTTAAAGTGCATTTGAGTTCTGCTGTTCACCGCATGCACTCCTTGGTTGTTGTTGAAGGTGTGTGATAGCCAGTGTTGGACAGCAACATCGTACATTTACTTCACTGACATTTCTTATCTCATCTGTTTGAAAGTGTATGTTCACAGAATAATTCATATGCGGCTCACTCATTTATGACTTAACATCTCTGTCTCCTATTGATCTGAGTATATTATAAAGAATAGCAGTTAATTGAAGCATTATAGCACAGGCCTTTGTCAGATGGTATATTACGCTGTTTTAATTCTGCTTCGAATAGTTCTCTCTTTTTTCACCATACCTGTGTTTGCATCACTGTAACCAATGAGCACCTGCATGTGTGTGAGAATGGCCCTGACTCCATGTCAGCCCAGATTTACAAACTCCTGGCAGGACAAGCTCCAGCTCAATTCTCACACTGAATTTAAAAAAAGCGAGTGAGGGACTGCAATATAAGAGGGAAAGAAAGAGAAACTTTAAACTGTTCAATTGTTATGATGTAAAGACTGATATTGTTCTATAATCGGCTGAAACTGTTAAGTCATGATGTGAAACGGTTAACAAAGAAAAAGAGAAACTCAAGCTGCTGCTACACTTTATTTTATTTATCTAAAATTAAGCACTTTTAAGATGCACATATTTTCAAAAGCTATTTTATTTATTAGAGGAAACTGAGTTATTTAGTTTGTTAAAGTTTCACCTATTCTGTTTACAGTTCTGTCATCACATTATTTAATACCATTTGTTAAAACACTGTTGTTTCTTTTGATGTGAAATATTATTTATTTAATTTAAATTAAAAGCAATGTTAATTTTGTTCAAAATGTATTTAGTTAATGTAACAATATATGTATTTTTGAATCAAGTATTCATCTTTATTGTCTTCATTGTTAGTTTCCACATGCCTAAAACAACCTCAAGCTACATCTAAAAGTTGATGGCTAAATAAGAGCGTTTGACAAATTGTGCAAGGCATACAGTAATAGTCCGAATAGTCGATTAATCGTTTCATTAATCGACTATCAAATTAGTTGTTTGTTGCAGCCCTACCTTGCTCTTTTTAATATATAACAAAATATTTAATAGTAACATCTCAACATTGTCTCAATAAAAATTAACTTACCTTTAAATGTGTCAATCAAGTTCTCAAGCTGCCATGCAGTCAACGTCTCTGTGACAAACGTGTCCATGGGGAAACCCTCTACTAGAATCAAATCAGATTAAGTACATTAGAATTTCACAAAACTGTGCAATGTTTTAACATGTATTGTAAGATACCAAGCTACTAATGTACAGTTACTACATGGGGTCTGCCAAATCTCTCCATGAAGACATTTTAATCATTCACGAATTATTATTATTTGCCCCTGACACGACCTAGCTGGTTGGTGTGCTAAGCTAAGCTAACCTATGGTAACACGTCGATGGCAGGGAACTAAAATGTTACATTATGTGGTTCGGTGACTCCGGTCACTCACTCCTAAAAATAACTTCAATAGTTGCTAACTTTAATGATTAATGTAATTAATAAATAACTCTAGTTAAACTTACCTACATCAATGAGCTTCTTTGTCGTCTGTCCGTGTGTGTGAAAGCCCGCGCCCGAGCTGCATGCTGGGAAAGAGAGTTGTGACGTAAAAGCCATCTGATTTATACTGCCTTATTGTACATCTAATACTTTTGCACACAAATCCAAAGCTATAGTTCAGACCCATTTATAGCTACTAGTAGAACACACGTCTTTGTAAAATAATAATTCATCGCATCACAACGTAAATTCAAGGCTCTTTCACTCATTGACAGAAATGTAAAACATTTGTAGCCGACGTTAACTACTAATGTTATACTTTGCACAGTCTGTTAAATGCCTACAGATCCCTATTGAACTGTTATCACAACTCATTAAAAACATATAGGTTACAGAATTGTATAATTATATAAATATATGTAAAATATCGGTTACATACCTTGTGTTTTGAAAAAGATGATTCCAGAATGATTCAGAAGTGGGAAAATGAATAAAGCAACCTCTGGGTTAAAAATAACCCAGGCGGGTGTTCAACTGCAATTGAAGCCCTAATAACCCCTTTGACCCAGCATGAACAACCCACCAGTGTGTTTACAGTACCCAAATAACCCATAATTATGACCCAGCCAAATCAACCCAGCAATGTGTTTATAGAAATAACCCAGCATTTTTAAGAGTGTATTTTTTGCCACTTGAGGATACCAGCAAGACACCTGGGCCAGAACGAGAAGCTCTTTCAGAAAATAATGCAACAGTGTTTGCTAACTATAGGCCTGTCTCAAATATACCATTTCACATCAAACATCCTGATGGTTATCAATCATGTTTTCAATGTCATCATAGCATAGACACAGCACAGAGCAGTGCTGCATATAAATACAGTCTTTTTTTTGTTTTGCCACGGTTGGTTCTACTGGAGAGGTCAGTTAATGGGTTGGTCCATCTGGCCCAGTTCCAAAATGATGCAAACACCTAAAGGACCCTCAACTCTGACTCTGAGTTGGTGTAGGTGTGGAGTGCCCCAAGGTTGGATTCTTGGACCTCTTCGATTTAATCACTACATGCTCCCACTCGCACATTTGATACAGAAAAACTAAATAAATCACCATGACAGTGAGGATAATTCACAACTGTCTGTATCCATTAGTCCTGATTCCCCAGATCCCTTACATTTCTGCAATTTGATGAAGCCTAACAGAAATACACGTCTTTGCAAAGAAAGACAATTGCTGATCCTCTCAGATCAATGTCTCAGGAGAATATAAGTGAATCTACCTCTGCTGTCATCATGGTCAGCAATCTTTGATTCTGTGGAATGAAGTCAGGCATTTATAAAAAATAAACGTGACTATCTATTAACATCCCAATGTAGCACAAGGAGACATTATATTTAAATTGTACAGTTTTCCACCAGAGCGTTTTTTAAAGATCTCAACATTTCCAACTGCACTTGAAGGCAGCCTGATTTATTTCGCAGCAGATAAATGAGACAGGGACTGTGCCTGGTGTTGGAGCTTGTGTAGGAATCCATGCAGTCAGCTGTCACAAACTTGCAGGCAGTTGGGTACAGTGCTTTTGTTTCGTTTTGTTTATACCCTTACCTTCTGGTGCAGAAGTTGTTTTTAGCCCCTGTCCCCTGGCTGTGGGAGGCTAGGATGTTTACTGTATTTAAAAACATTATATATAGAGACCAACATCGATTTGTATTAAATGTTCTTGTAGTTTCAGTGTGTTTAGTAATGTATGATAAAGTGCAGTGCTAATCTGCCCTGTGCAGGTAGACCCCAAAAGGGTCTTGATCACCTGCCCTTTTTCAAAAGTAATTTATAATGTTTTAATGTTGTTCATGAAGCCTTAACCAAGCTAGATCCTAAGAAACCGGCTGGCCCGGACAACGTAGAACCTTTCTTTTTAAAGATAACTGCAGATTGTATTGCTCCATCTCTCACTTCTCTTTTTAACCTCTCCCTCAGCACAAATGCAATTCCAAAAGTATGGAAGTCAGCTTATGTCTTGCCTTTGCTAAAAGGAGGGGAGGCAACTATTTTAAATAACTATAGGCCAATCTCTAAATGGTCAGTTCTGGCGAAGATGCTCGAACGCCTAGTGAGTGAACAGGTAAAGGAGTTTTTATGTAAAAATAATATCCTGTCTAAACATCAGTCAGGCTTCAGAAAGCAACACAGCACCATCACTGCGACAATGAAAGTGGTGAATGACATTACGAGTATTTTAGATAATAAGCAGAGTTGTGCAGCTCTATTTATTGACCTGTCCAAAGCGTTTGATACCGTCGATCATCGCATCTTAAAGCAGAGGCTACTCAGTATCGGCATATCCAGCCATGCAGTGGGTTGGTTTGTGAACTACCTCTCTGAAAGGTCCCAATGTGTTCACTTTGATGGGCTGTCTTCTGAGTGGTTAAACATTGCTAATGGTGTTCCTCAAGGTTCTGTTTTAGGTCCACTTTTATTCTCCATATACATCAACAGTTTAGGTGAAAATGTGGATGAAGCTACTTTACATTTCTATGCGGACGATACCGTAATGTACTGTGCAGGTCCCTCCATTAAGGAGGCTGGTGTTAAATTACAGGCTGTTTTTAACATTATTCAGACTCAACTCTCTGAACGAAAGCTTCTTTTAAATGTTAATAAAACCAAGGTAATGCTATTTTCAAAAGCTAAAAAGACACCAGAGCCTGTTTTAGATATTGTTACTATGCAAGGACAAGTACTAGAAGTGGTTACCAGTTATAAATACCTTGGTATCTGGCTTGATGATTGTCTTACTTTTAAACTTCATGTCAATAACCTGCTTAAAAAGCTGAGGGTTAGGCTAGGTTTCAGGAACAAGTCCTGTTTCTCTTTTGAAGCCAGGAAAAAGCTAGTCACTGTGACCTTTTTACCTGTGCTGGACTATGGTGATTTGTTGTATATGAATGCACCTGCCCATTGCCTGAACTAGTTAGATGCCGCCTATCACAGCGCACTGAGATTTGTCACAAATTGTAAAGCACTTACTCATCACTGTACTCTGTATACCAAGGCAGGTTTGCCATCACTTACTGTAAAGAGGCTCAGTCATTGGTACACGTTTATTTATAAAGCTTTGTTGGGTAAACTCCATCCATCCATCCATCCATCTTCTCCCGCTTATCCGTGGTCGGGTCGCGGGGGTAGCAGTTCCAGCAGAGAGCCCCAAACTTTCTTTTCCCTGGCGACATCAACCAGCTCTGACTGGGGGATCCCAAGGCGCTCCCAGGCCAGCGAAGAGATATAATCCCTCCACCTGGTCCTAGGTCTACCCCTTGGTCTCTTCCCAGCTGGACGTGCCTGGAACACCTCCCTAGGGAGGCGCCCAGGTGGCATCCTAACTAGGTGCCCGAACCACCTCAACTGGCTCCTTTCGACGCGAAGGAGGAGCGGCTCAACTCCGAGTCCCTCCCTGATGACCGAACTTCTCACCTTATCCCTAAGGGAGACACCAGCCACCCTGCGGAGAAAACCCATCTCGGCCGCTTGTATCCGCGATCTCGTTCTTTCGGTCATGACCCATCCTTCATGACCATAGGTGAGGGTAGGAACGAAAATGGCCCGGAAGACCGAGAGCTTTGCCTTCTGGCTCAGCTCCCTTTTCGTCACAACGGTGCGGTAAAGCGACTGCAGTACCGCTCCCGCTGCTCCGATTCTCCGGCCCATCTCACGCTCCATTGTTCCCTCACTCGAGAACAAGACCCCGAGATACTTGAACTCCTTCACTTGGGGTAAGGACTCATTCCCTACCTGGAGTGGACAGTCCATCGGTTTCCTGCTGAGAACCATGGCCTCAGATTTGGAGGTGCTGATCCTCATCCCAGCCGCTTCACACTCGGTTGCGAACCGATCCAGTGAGTGCTGAAGGTCGCAGACCGATGAAGCCATTAGAACCACATCATCTGCAAAAAGCAGTGGTGCAATCCTTAGTCCACCGAACTGCAGACCCCCTCCCCCATGACTACGCCTCGAAATCCGATCCATGTATATTACAAACAGGATTGGTGACAAAGCGCAGCCCTGGCGGAGGCCAACCCTCACCGGAAATGGCTCCGACTTACTGCCGAGGACCCGGACACAGCTCTCGCTTTGGGAGTACAGAGATTGGATGGCCCTGAGTAGAGACCCCCTCACCCCATACTCCCGCAGCACCTCCCACAGTAACTCCCTGGGAACTCGGTCATACGCCTTCTCCAAGTCTACAAAACACATGTAGACCGGATAAGCGTACTCCCAGGCCCCCTCCAGGATCCTTGCGAGAGTAAAAAGCTGATCCGTCGTTCCACGACCAGGACGGAATCCGCATTGTTCCTCCTCAATCTGAGGTTCGACAATCGGCCTGACCCTCCTTTCGAGTACCTTAGAGTAAACTTTCCCGGGGAGGCTGAGTAGTGTGATGCCTCTGTAATTGGCACACACCCTCTGATCCCCCTTTTTAAATAGGGGAACCACCACCCCGGTCTGCCACTCCTTCGGTACTGTTTCCGACTTCCACGCAACGTTGATGAGACGTGTCAACCATGACAGTCCCTCAACACCCAGAGCCTTCAGCATTTCCGGGCGGATCTCATCCACCCCCGGGGCTTTGCCACTGTGGAGTTGTTTGACGACCTCAGTGACCTCCCCCCGGGAGATTGGTGTTGATCCCCCGTCATACTCCAGCTCTGCCTCTAACATAGAGGGCGGAGTTGTCGGGTTCAGGAGTTCCTCAAAGTGTTCCTTCCAACGCCCCTAACACTCCATCAGTTGAGGTCAACAACGTCCCATCCTTACTGTACACAGCTTGGATGGTTCCCTGCTTCCCCCTCCTGAGGTGTCGGACAGTTTTCCAGAACAACTTTGGTGCCGCCCGAAAGTCCTTCTCCATGTCTTCTCCGAACTTCTCCCACACCCGCTGCTTTGCCTCGGCCACGGATGAGGCTGCTGCCCTTCGGGCCTGTCGGTACCTTGCAACTGCCTCGGGAGTCCCCCGGGATAACAAATCCCTGAAGGCCTCCTTCTTCAGTCGGACGGCTTCCCTGACCACCGGTGTCCACCAGGAGGTTCGAGGGTTACCGCCCCTTGAGGCACCTAGGACCTTGAGACCACAGCTCCCCGCCGCGGCTTCGGCAATAGAGGCTTTGAACACCGACCACTCTGGTTCAATGTCCCCAACCTCCACAGGAATGCCCGAAAAGCTCCGCCGGAGCTGTTGGGTAAACTCCCGTATTATATTTGCTCTCTGATAACACAGAGAGTTGCAAGCAGCTATTGTCTGAGATCGCATGATGTAGTATTATTAGATGTGCCAAGAGCAAGGACTGTCTTAGGTAAGACAGCTTTTATGTGCGCAGCTCCACTTGCTTGGAACAATCTTCAGCAAGAATTGAAACTGAGCAATCTCATTCCTCTGCATGTTTTTAAAGCTAGGCTAAATGAAATGCTCGTTGATACTATGGGCACTTGTAAATGTCTAACTATGTAAATGTATCCTGTAAATATAATGTATGATGTCCCTTATTGTTTCATGTGGAACCTATATGCTGCAGGTCTCCCTTGAAAAAGAGATCTATGATCTCAATGGGACCAATCAAGGTTTGAAATGAAATGAAATAATATATTATTTTTTGCCCACATGTTACCCAGTTCACAAAGGGTTAACGGTACAGGAGTTCCTTAGCCAATCGTCACACAGAGCTTCCAACACAGAAGTGCCTTAGCCAATCATATTGCTGCTGCTAAATCCACCGTGGAGAACTACATTTTAGCAACATGTAGTTCATAGTTCTCCATGTCCACTTGTTGCTGATGGTTGTGGTAGAGGAGCTGTAGATGTTGCACTAACATCTTTAGCATGGTCAGTAGCGTCTGGAGCACGAACGCAACCCTGTGATCCGCCGTTGTTGTTGTTGTTGTTGTTGTTGGCGAAACACATCAGCAATGACGCGGGGGGAGCAGGAGAGGTGAGGTGAGGTGGGGCTATGATCGTAAACTTTAGGGCATACACACGGTGCCGCAAGCGTTACGTTACCAGACCTTCCCACTTTGGGATGCGTTATCGTTTGAGGGCTCCGTTTCCGCGGTTCCGTTACGGCCTCGTGTGGACGAACCGTCCATATGGTAAAGAACTATAGCGGATAACACCCGTTTCGTCTCCGTGTGGACGGTGCCTGAGCCCTATGATTACTACAGACAGCAGCACACACAAACAAATAAACACACACACATATATAAAGGAGGACTGTGGTAGAAGGTGTTATGGCTGTGTATTGTAGAGTGTTAGTTACTGACACCTGCTCTGGTTAACTTATAGCCCTAACAAACCAATCTAACATAAAAGAAAGAACCTATGGAGCCATCTGTTTGTCGCCTGATCTTGGCCAACAAAAATTCACATTGGAACAGACCCCAGAGACCACAGCCCTCCATTTGCTTTGTCATTCAAAGAGGAAAACCAGAATATGAAAGTCTGTAGCTATACAAGCCGTTGTTATGCTACATAAATACAACTAAGAATTTACCTCTGGGGTTGTCATATTTGGTGAAAATATCAATGTATTAGATTGATCTGACGAGATGAAGAATGACTTAAGTAGTTTTTTCTTTTTTCCTTGTGTCCTTTCCTCTTCTCTTGCACTGATTCACTTACGCTGAACAGCAGATCAGTGTGGTTTAATTTACAGACAGCTCCTCATCTGATTGAACATGCTGAATCAGAAGTGGTAGCATGTCGACAGCAGTGTTGGGGTTAACATGCTCCAAAGTAACCCGTTAGTGTAATCAGATTACATTTTACTGTAATGCAGAAATGTAACGCGTTACTGTTGATAACAGTAGTAATTACATTACAGAGTCTCAGCACAAAATGATCTTGTTACTTTCATTACTTTAAGGTCTCCAACCATCTGCATTACGGGAGGAGGGAAATATAAATCAAATGTCCCTTTTCGCTTGCGCTACACTTGCCGAGGAGACGGAGCAGAAATGTCAGAGTTGCAAAGCAGAGATAAACACGCGCAGCAAATATTGTGAAGGACATTTGTGAGTAATTTATTAAAGTAAGGCATTGGTTAAAGTAACTAGTAATATGTAATGCATTACTTTTTGGTCGGCAGCGCCAAAAAGTGCCTACGGTGCGGGACACACCCCGAATACATGGCCGACAGACACCTATCTCCAACTTGTCTGCCTGTTGTGTCAGGTCTGCACTAACACAAGTCTCTCCTTTTGTTTCCAACAACACTGTCGTTGTTTGTCTGCCTTTAAGGTGTGGAAGTTAGTCCTGAGGCTAATGAGGGGTCCCAAGTGTCAGCCAGACAACAATCAGTCCCTGAGCTGATTCATTGTTCAACACTGATCCAAAAACTCTTATTATACAGTCTGCATTACCAACAAACATCTTGTCCAAACCAGAGTTCCTGTTGGCCGGTAATTACCGGACTGTGACCGGTAAAATATGCGGAAGTCCGGCAAATCTAAATCTCTCGTGTCAACATGTCCAGTACAAATATTTTGCCCTTAGCGCAATATAAAGTGTATTCAAATAAACAATAAATAGATTTTTGTTTTTGTTTGTTTAAATTAAATGATCTTTTGTGTTAATAGGCAAGCGCACTGTAGGCCACGGCGTAATGTGGAACGAACCTGTTACATTTGTTTCATTCAGTAAGATAAAGTGGACGCACAATAACAACAGGACGACAGAGAGATGAGAAAAATCGGACATGGCAAAACAAGCTAAGCTTAAAAATTATTTCCTTAAACCAAGCAGGTCTAATGATGATAATACAGACAATGAGATGGCGATACCGCCTGCTGTCAATGAGACCGCAGACCCCGGGCAGATAAAAACAAAAATCCCGTGCGTTCAGACCCGAATGGAAAGATAAATTCACCTGGCTGAGGTGCGACATTATAGATGGGGAATAAATTATGTTCTGCTGTCGGGGAGAAAGAATGGGTTCACCAAAGGAGCAAAAAATGAGAACCTCTGCGCTTATTGAACAAAGTCAGAGCAATGAGCACATTTTGTCAGTGAACACAATACCACAACAAACCGCAATGAAAGGCCACTGCGAGAGGGTGAATGAAGCTTCCAACATGAAGAACATGAACATGTTCTCAGCTAAAAGTAGTGTTTCACATGGCTAAAAGCGACATTGCAGGTAATCAGTATGCAGGGTTGATTGAGCTACTACGAGAAGTGAAGGCTCCTGATTTTGTCACAGGTGATGGAATTTGCCGGCACGGTGATTCCGTTGATGACATGGAAAAGGCCATAGATGAAGTCCTGATTAAGCAGCTGGACGAAAAACTAAAGAAGAGTGACTTTATCGGAATAATCATTGACGAGACGGTTAATATCACTGGGGACAAAAAGCTGATAATATACGCCAAGTTGCAAATTAAAGGAAAAGTGGAGACGTGTTTTTTGGGAAACTATGACGTGTACTCCGGGACAGCACAGTGTATATTTGACAAGGTGGATGAGGTGCTCCGCGAGAGGGATGTGAAACTGTCAAGCGTCATTGGCCTGGGCTCAGACGGGGGTAGTGTAATGATGGGCAAACGTGCTGGAGTTGGTGCGCTTCTGAAGAGAGAGAGTGCGTTTTGCATTCAGGTGCACTGTGTTGCCCACCGAGCTGCGCTGGCCGCGCGAGATGCTGCAAAAGTTGTGGACCAAGTAGGAGTTTACAAGCGCATAGTATCCTCTGTGTACTCATTTTACAAGCACTCAGCCAGCAAATGACAGCAGCGCTCAGGGATGAAGATGTGAAAAGCCTAAAGCAGCAGTGTGCTGTCCACTGGTTATCCTTGCACAGGGCAGTGGAGGGTGCTCTGGTGATGGAGCTACATGAAGAGGCTGTTGGAGGAAATGCCCAAGCAAAGGGCATCCTTGGTCAAATCCAGCCAGACTGCTTTATCGCCTGGACTCATGCACTGGCTGATACCTGTTATGACCAAACTGAATTTGGTTATCCAGAAAGAGGATGTCAATCTGGCCACAATCCGACCAATGGTTCACGCATCAGTTGCGGCACTCACACAGTTGAGGGATTCCCCCGGTCCCGAAGAATAGAGGTTTCAGGCAGATTGCCAAAATGGCATGTACAGGGATGTGAATGTGACACACGCAGATGACCGGTCCCGGCAGGCTTTCAGTAATGTCCGCCTACGCTACATTACACATCTTATAGATGCTTTACACAACCGCTTTCCTGAAGAGTCCCTGCGTATTATCACTAGCTTTGACGTCCTTCTGAACCCATCCCGATACCCAGATGCACAAAGTGGTAAGTAGGCCTTCCTAAAATGGTGTCACAAGTTATTTAAATGTGTTTACTTGCGTTACATAAAACAATTCATTATTTCTCCGTCCCTTCAGCGCTTCAAATATACGCTGAACCAGCCCTCAGAACCATTATTGGTCATTTTGGCCAAGGGATTGCCAGCGAGGTTGACTCAGCGCAAGCCAGTGCCCCTCTCATTGATGCAACAAGCGCCCACAGAGATGCCATCCCCGTGATGACAGCACTCCGCGGATACGGAGGCTTGCATTTCTTAACGGCTTGCGAAGTCCTCGTAAGAGATTTAGGCAACATCTATCCTGAGTGGGCCACACTGGCCAAGATATCATGCGTGATCCCTGTCTCCAGTGCGCCGGCAGAGAGAGGATTCTCTCTACAGAACAGAATCAAAACAGCACAGCGAAGTCGGCTTGGCGAGAACAAGGTCACACGGCTCATGCGCATTGCCAGTTGTGGAGAGACACTCGGGACCTTTCACACCCAAGTCTGATTCACACCACAAAAACTATTCATACAAAACGAATAAAGACTTTTCACCATTATATGAAGTATTTTACAAATACAAAATTGACACGAAAAAATTCAATACGAAGGACAACCCATCAGTGACATCTACAGTTCAATCTAATCATGTTGATGCTGTACCCTTTGGTTGGTTCGGTAAAAAGACTTAAAACACATGGGGAAAAGCTACAATCAGCTATGTTTGGAATTATTATTTAAATAATAATGTAAATATTCTGTTTTGAATGTGTTCATCAACAGTTTTGAAAACAGACAGTTGGCATTTAAAAAAGGAGCCGCACATATTCATTGTTTTGCAGATGTTTGAATACCATAAGAAAAGGGTCAATGGATTTTAGAATGTGGTCCTTGAAAGCATTTTTTGTGACAGCCATGACTTCCGTTTGGCTGAATGCTGGAAGACTTTGACAATGTGACTTCCATTTTAACCAATTAATGTTAGCTTTAAAATGAATAGTTTGGAACAACTTGCACCACATGAGTGTTTCCAGGTGTTACAGTCGGGACCTCCGTCTACATGCAGTAAACACCTGAACAACAAATAAAACTGCACTACAGAGACAAATTAGATTGCAGAGCTTCATCAGGCCTGTATAAACACGTGCATTAACACCTCAGGAGGCTTTGGCACAGGACCAGTGTATGGCAGCAGTATTGTTTTGAGTCACTCAGCTCTATGTTAAAAGGCTAAGCAGCGAGGGAGACTAGCCATGAGAAAGGTTGAGAGGTAACCATCAGAACTAAACAAAAACGCCTTGGACAGTAGCTGCAATAGAGTGGTGCAGGAACAAGTCCTAAAACTCGGAATGGAGTTATCACTTTACAACTTCCAGTTCCCTTGTCTAGAAGTCAGCTTTTTTTGTTGTTTTTTCTTAGAAGACTGAAATAAGGTCAGTGGTGAACACAAGGCGAAAATATTTGTAATGTTCTGTACAGCGGTCGTTAACAGCTGACTAAAAGGGACTGAACGTTAGCACGCCAACTCACTGCCTTTAGCTTTGCGGTGTAGATGCTCAGCCGTGCATTCAGCCCTCCAAAACAAAATCCCACCTTTTTCTCCGACCTCTCTGACCTTCTAACTCAGCTATGTGCAATATATCCATCTGTGCTCCTCGTAGGGGATTTCAATATCCACATTGATGACCCGACCAGTAAATATGCCACTGAATTTCTGGAAACTCTACAATGCTTCAACTTTACACAGCACATCAACTTCCCCACACACAGCCGTGGACACATCCTGGACCTAGTCTGCTCCACTGGTCTCACCACCCATAACCTATCCAGCCTCGACCTTCACATCTCCGACCACCTGGCCATCACCATGGACATTAATATCCCCATCCAAAAACACAAGCGCACAATAACCTTCAGAAACTGCCTTCCCTCCCCCCCCCCCCCCGCCTGACAATCCTGTCAACTGGTGGACTACAACAACACCACCCTCTCCTCCTGTCTGAACTGGCCCCCCAAAAAACCACACATTCAGCTCCCTGGTACACCCCCGAACTCCGGCCAAATAAATTCACAAAAACGCCAACTGGAAAGCCTTCACAAGAAAACCACTAAAACAGTTCATCTCCATGCCTACACCGACTACCTACAACAGTACAGTAACGCACTCAAAGCAGCCCGGTCCAACTACTACTCACAACTGATACACTCCGGCTCCAGCAACCCCAAGGCTCTGTTCTCCACCATCAGCACACCCCTTAAACTCTGTGACAATGCCACCCCATCCTTCACAAACGCACAGTGCAATTCTTTCCTCTCATTCTTTCAATCCAAAATCGACAGCATTTATAGAAACCTGACCTCCTCAGCTGCCCTCCCCATCTCCCCTCCTGGCTCCCCTCCCTTCACCTCACAGCCCCTATCCCGGTTCTCCCCTGTGACCCCAATGCAACTGTCCACCCTCATGGCTGGAATGAACTCCACCTGCACTCTGGACCCATACCAACAAAATGTGTCAGGGAATGCCTCCCTGCCATCTCCCAACCCATAACCACAATCAATAACTCCTCCCTCTGCTCTGGATAAGTCCCCCCCTCACTCAAACTGGCTGCTGTTACACCCATACTGAAAAGACCAGGGGCCTCATTTATAAAGCCTTGTGTAGGATTCATGTGGGAAGGTTGCTTACGTCGGACAAAGCAAATAAATACGCACAGACATTTTCCGATGTATTAAACACTGCGTACCGGCGTAGGACGTGTACGCCGGTTTCCCTTAATAAATCACAATCAACTCAAAATGCGGCGTAACTTTTGCGGGCTTCACGTAACGCCCATATTTGCCTATAAATAGTCAAAGAAACGGCCCGTATTAATATTCATTTTGACTGACTGCATGAAGAAGATCGCAGGAAATGACGACAGAACAGCTGAAAAAAAGACATTTCACACCGTGTCAGATTTTGGTTCTTTTGGGGAGGTCGAGATAAATCACATTGTTTGGTGGATGCAGTTTGAACCAGAGTAGCAGCATGGAGGTCGGATCGTCACCAAAATAAATAAATAAATAAGTGGTCCGAAAAAAGTTAATGACGAAATACACATAACCCGTCAAGTTAGTTTTTTTATAAATCGCAAACATTGCTTAGGAACTGGCGTATGCCATCTTTTGAGCGTACGCACCGTTTATAAATGAGGCCCCTGGACTCACACCTGACATCATGTCCAACTTCTGGCCCATCTCGAATCTCCCCTTCCTATAATAACTACTCGAACGTGTTGTAGCCTCCCCACTAAAATCCCACCTCAGCTCCAATAACCTGTTCGAACCCTTTCAATCAGGATTCCGCACAAAACATAGCACAGAATCACTAACGACCTCCTCCTCTCCTCTGACTCCGGAAACCTCAACATCCTCATCCTCCTCAACCTCACAGCAGCGTTCGACACCATCAACCACACCATCCTGCTGTCCCGCCTGGAATCATCACTCAACATCACCGACACTGCACTCTCCTGGCTGAAAACCTACCTCACCGACAGACACCAGTTCATCCATATCATTAACTGCACTTCCTCCACTGCTCCTCTTTCCCAAGGCGTCCCCCAGGGTTCGGTGCTTGGTCCCCTCCTCTTCATCCTCTATATCAGGGGTGGGGAACCTTTTTCCTCTCAAGGGCCATTTCAATGTTTACAACATCCTCCGAGGGCCGTACAAATTATTGAACTCAACCTCTGCTTAAAAAAACAAAAATCACAGCCCATTCATTTGGCCTTTCTTTCATGCTGTGCAAATAAAACGCAACCTCTTAATCCAGATATTTTACCATGACTCACGCATGCATGCACGTGCACGGTTGTGGCATGACCACCAAAACAGAAAGATATGGACACAAAATGTGTGCAAATGTATTTAGTGTCCTATCCATGTGAACTGTGGAGGCTATTTTTATATAACATAAGAAAGACTGATTCTTATTATTACATTATAAGCTTATTGTGCTCATTGTATGTGGCTTCGCTCCCACACACAGCTAGGAAGCAGCATTATGAAGATTCCACTATATCTGCAGAAAGCTTCAGAAAAAACAAATGACGTATGATAGCGCCAGAGTAGGGAGGGACACAGGCCGGCCGAATGCTGATTGGAGGATCGTGTTGCCAAGAGACTTTTTTCTAAGTCTGCGCACCTACCAAAGAGAACCAAGTCTAAACCACGGTATCTCTTCAGCTAGTCTTGACCAATAATAAATGTACGGGCAACGCCCTGTGTAATAAAAATGTATGCACGCACGAGGTTCGACGCTCTTTTCCGGAAATAGTGGTTACAGATTACAGCTTTGCTGTCTGTCATTTTCTATGACGGGACGGAGTCCTTGGGCAAGTGAATATATGTCTTTTGCTCTCTCATGATAAATAGTTAAACTTAGAAGTCGTCTGTCTTTCCTGGAATTTTGACAACAGAAAATGTTTTAAGTACGGGGTGGACCTAACATCCTCTAAGGGGGTCCGGTCCGGGGGCATGCACCCCCGGGAAGATTTTTTTTTTTAAATGTTGAAGTTAAATCCATCAATCTGTCATATAGTATTTTATATCAGTTTTTCCTTTATTCTCTTAATGTTGTATAATTATAATGATCTTATAAAGATGTGCCTCTACCTTACTGGTTGTAGAAAAAGCTTCTTATATTTGTTAGCATAGCTAGCTAACCAGATGCTAATAACAACAAAGTTATTGACTGTATTATCAGTATGACAGATGAACAGATCGCCACTGGGCTTTCAACTAAAGACGCCACGCAAAAACTGTGGCATGTGTACAGCTCCTTATGGGTACTGCAGTTTGTGAAGTGGCGAGCGGTGTTCCGGTGCTCTCCTTCAGCATGTGTCAGACGAGACATATACCACGTGATGACACGTTAGGCTCGTGTTGTGTTCAAGGACCCTGACCTTGGCCAGGAAAAACAGGCACTCGCTTGATTAATTATTTTGCGGTCTAGATTTCTTTAATTTTTTTTGTGCGTATGTTTATAAATTACCTCGAGGGCCGTATCAAATGGTCTCGCGGTCCGTATACGACAAATCAGATATTATCATAATCAGACCCACATCCCGCACCAACACCACCCAGAACTTCATCCTAGACAACGCCACTCTCCTCACATTCGCAACCTTGGAGTAATTTTTGACAGCCAGCTCAAATTCAACAAACACATAAACCATATCACTAGGACCGCCTTCTTCCACCTCAAAAACATTGCCCGCCTTCGCCCCTCACTCTCCTTCCCGGCTGCTGAAACCCTAATCCACGCATTCATCACTTCAAGACTGGACTACTGTAACAGCATCCTGTATGGCTCATCACCCAACATTCTAAATAAACTGCAATATATCCAGAACTGCGCTGGGGACAGAGCCTTCTCCACCCTCTGGAACCCCCTTCCACAACACATCAGAGACTGCACTGACCTCACCACCTTCAAAACACTGACCAAAACACACCTCTTCAGACTGGCTTTTAATATGTGAATTATGTTGTGTTGCTGTTTTAATATTTGTATTCTATTATATCTCGTTTTATCACCACTGTAAAGCGTCTTCGAGCACCTGAAAAAGCGCTTGGAAATTAAATGTATTATTATATTATTATTATTATAAATGTGTGTTTGCCACAAATCTTATATTCTGCAATATACCGAAATCTATGCTAACTTCCAGGTCAGCCTACAAAAAAAGGTCATCACTGCAACCACTATTGTACTTTTAGAATCCAGGTCCAGGTATACTACGTCTTTCCCCTATTCATTTCTATTGACGGCAGCGTCCATGTAAAGTTGGCGTCAACCCTCAAAGGGTGAAAACAGTATTTCCGTTCTCGAAGTTTTCATAATAAAACCGGAAGTATTCCCATCACTGTCAAATTATTTCAGTGATATCTGCCATACTCATCCACAAAAATCAGTTTATCCTTGTTAATTACACAACATTGATTGGTTTAAATTGTGTACAATGCTTTTGTGTTTTTAACCTTCGATTCGGAGAAACAAATAGTTTTTCGGAGTTTAGGATAGCCGAAGACACTACACTACCCATAATCCTCAGCTACAACATCCGCTTTGCTTGACAAACCCCGTGATAAGTCCTCAAGCTCTGTGATTGGATGTTGGAGTGGCAGTGCGCCAAGGTTACGCCGAGCGTCAAACAGCTCTTTGAAATGGAATGAAACCATGGCAGACTATCCAAAACTGGACTCGAACGGGTCCAGCCCCACCCCACAGAACTACACATGCTGGCTAATTATGTTTCGCATGTTCTATGGCACGTCTCTACTGGGAATTGTAGTTTTAAAAGACGTTTTCATATTTCCCATAATTAGAAGTTGCCAGTATTAAACTGTGTACATCCTTCGAGGTTTAGGGGATGGGAAACACATTGGTGTTATCAAATTTAAAACATATAATTAATAAATGGGTGAAAATTGCTTGTGTCCATAATGGGCAGTAGTGATGTGTCGGTCGCGAACGAGCCATTTAAGTGAACGACGGGAGCCGGCTCGCGCCCGCGAACGTGCCATTTTTTCTTTAAGTAATACAAGACAGAATGATATGATGATCTCCGTGCTACAGCTGCTCCGTGCATGCATGCAGTGACATGTAATATTCAAGGATTAGAGACTGTTGAATGCTGCTGTTTTGAGCATTGCAATATATTTATTTTCACTATGTTATTTATTTATGATTATCCTTAGGCTCAGCAAAGATTTGATGTCAGCTGTTGCTGTCTTTTTTCTATAGTTAATACTGAAATAGAGCCCTGCTGTTTTGTTAGGTTTTTTTAATTTAAATATAATTAAAAAATGTCGATACAGTAGCCCCTTTTTTTATATGTCTATGCATTACATTACATGACATGTCACTTGTTAGACTTTTTTATCCAAAGCGACTTACATACTCAATGCTGTGGGCAATCCCCACATGAACAATTTGGGGTGAAGTGTCTTGCCCAGGGACACAACGACATGCTGACTGCAGTGGGGTTTGAACCAGTGACCCCCTGATCTGAACACCAACGCACAACCCACTGCACCAGACGCCTCCCTAGAAGTAGAAGTATGCTTAAGTTTTTATAGGTGTTGCTATCTGCTTTGTGTAGCGTGGTTCTACAAGCAAGTCAGTGCATTCATTGGGTGGTATCAGAGAGATACAAGGGTCTGTAAATGCAATGAAAACAATTGGCCACAGCAAATAATTTATATTAAGCATGTAATTTTTACTTTTGAATACTTCAGTACAAAGGATGTATTGAATAATTTAAGTGATATATGTGTACACATATAAATCATTAGTCAAAGCAGGGCTACATTTGATTGAATTATAAAAGGTATATGCGGTAAACTGAAGAGCCGTTTGGGAGCCGAAAGAGCCGGCTCTTCTTGGTGAGCCGAGCCAAATGATCCGGCTCACCAAGAAGAGCCGGAATTCCCATCACTAATGGGCAGCATTACTACCCACATGACAGCTAAGGTCAGAATATCTTTATTTAATAGCTGGTCTTATGTCTGTGACCCCTCCTGTTGGTCATTGATTCGGCTCGCCAAGAAGAGCCGGAATTCCCATCACTAATGGGCAGCATTAATACCCACATGACAGCTAAGGTCAGAAGAGCTTTATTTAATAGCTGGTCTTATGTCTGTGACTCCTCCTGTTGTTAATTGATAAGCCTGAAACATGCACTTGTCAAGATTCAGAGGCACATTTTGCAAATATGGCAGTAACCATCGATCATCTTAAGATAAGATAAGATATACTTTATTGACCCCAAGTTGGGAAATGTTTTTGTTACAGCAGCATGTAACATGCAATTTATTGTTACTTTGTAATTCTACTCCACTACAATTCAGAGGTTAACCTGGTATTTTTACTCGACTACATTTATTTTAGTTACTTTGCAGATTCTGATTACTGATGTAAAATGTATACAACCCTTAAAGCAGACTTTAGTTACACCTGAATAAAATTCAGGGAAGGTGATTGTCAAGTGCCAAAAGAAACTATGCAATATATTGGACATTAAGTACTTTGTCAGGCTTAATATTTATCTGTAGATATCCCCAAAGTTTTTTTGTTATTCAAATTAAGACCTTAAAGTATTCTTTAATATCTAAATAAAGCCTTATTATTTTTGTCTGTTTTGCACATCCTCCTGTTAATATCTTTGGACGTCCTGCACTAAACTGTTTTATTGTAGAGATCACTACAGTATCTTCTTGATATTTTATATTCTATATTTCTATCATGCCTTCTACTTTCCCCCTATTTTGTATGTAGGCTACTCTTAATATTTAAATGTTTTCATCAAATATAACATATTCAACAACAAAATTCAATAACGTGCTTTAACCACTAGGCGTGCGGGTTAAAAAACGGTCAAGTTTACAGTGTTAACACAATAAATTATACTTTCCAGTATAATTTCCAGTTTAGTTTATGACGGATTTATTTTGTTAGCCACACAAATATTGTTTTGATATTTGTAACACCAAACCGACAGAAAATATGGTCTCAACATGACCCAGTGGACTAGTTAATAAAACATAATAATATCAAACGTAATATTACTATTAACTTTATTGTGAGATTAAAACAGAACGATAAAGAAAAATACAGTTTCAGTCTCTCGGTTTAAAGCTTATGCATTGTACCATGAACCTGTATAGACCTGTAACAGTCAACTGGTGAGGAGTTGGAAAGGTAGTTTCTGAAGATGTTACAAATAACACACAGCATACAATGCCATAATAACTTTGCATTATTAGTGTAGGACACTTATGTATGTATAACATCTGAAGATGTGTAGTTTTATTCATGTTTTCACATAATTTTACAGGATATTGCTATACTATTTCACATATTGTAGTACTACACATTAATATCTGATTTGTAAAACATCATAGACAGAAAGGTATATCGGTGATTTAATGGTAAGCTATTAACATTCTGATTCCATAGATGTGTCTCCCATCACCCAAATCCCCTGACTATTCTCTCAACTCAGTATTTACATTCTTATATTCAAAGAAAATCAGTAATATCTTTAAAAACTACAAGTCCCTGTCTATCAGCTGTGCACCGTTATGGTGTAAATAATAGCCTTTCTACCAATTGGTACCGTATTGTGTGAAGAGAAATTGAAGATGTTGTTTAATTGCTGATATATTTATGATCCACGTCATGTATTCAGTTTCGGCGGCATTTCTTCCAGTTTGTCCAAAGGTCTTCTAATCAGGGCTCTATAAATAAAGAACTACGGCAGATGTGTAATATTTAATGCAGCCAAACCGTGTATTACAATGCCGTTATGTGATGACTTTCAAAGAGAAAAGCAAGCACACTCGGAATAAAGTATTATTATTTTTATTAGATGTTTTCGGATTTCACATTTCATAAACACCATATCCCAACGTGCATTGCGGCTAAAACATCCAATCACCGAGCTTCAACGATAGCTGAGGATTATGGGTAGTTCGATGTTTTAGCCTATCAAAACCTCTGAAAAAGGAAATGTGTCTCTCAGAATCGAAAGGGAAAAACCTATGGGAAAAACACAAAAGCATTGTACACAATTTAAACCAATAAATGTCGTGTAATTAACAAGGATAAACTGATGTATTTTAGTGGATGAGTACTGCAGATATCACCGTAAAATCATTTGACAGTGAGGGGAATACGTTTTAATTAAGAAAACTTCGAGACCGGAAAAACTGTTTTCAACCCGTGAGGGTTGACGCTAACTTTACATGGACGCTGCCGTCAATACAAATGAATAGGGGGAAAGAGGTAGTATATACACGTTCTCCTGGCGAGACCTCAAATCATCTTCGTAATATCTATCAAACTATAGATCCTACACATCCACTGGACGTGGATTCTGAAAGTACAATATACACTTCTCGCTAGAAATCTAATCAAAAAGCATTTTAATGGTCAAACTATCCTACAATTTAGGATTTTTCAGAGAGGGTTATTTGTGAATATACGACCCACCGGAGCGTTTGCAGTCAACGGGAGCACTAGAGGTCGAAAACTTTAAAACGTGATTATAGGTCATAATAAGCGCTTGAACAATCAACCTATTTGGTCGTATGATTTGGAGGACTTGTTGATTGCTGCATTGCTATAAGTTTGATCACAAAGACAGCTGTAATTGGGATAAATGGTTGAACCCTCTGTATTTACAGTGCAGGAGGTTCCTCATGCCTCTTCAGGTTTTTCTCTGTTGTCCATCAGAAAGCCAGGTAGTTTCTTGGACCTTACGTTAAGGAAAACTGGGAGTAAGTTACAAGCAACGGCGAAAATGAAATTCAACATGTTCTGAAACCCATACTTGCCACCCTCCCGATTTCATAGCCCTCTCCCGGTTTCCTCCCCGGGTCATATTTCTCCCGCATTTCTCCCGATTTCTGACAAAATCAGATTTACTAAGGACTGTTTCCACTCGGACTTTAATACAGCTACACCATTGTTTGGTTTCCATGGTAGCGCGTCTCTTTAGTAGCGCGCAACTGAAAGTCTGAGAGGGTGAGGGAGATAGTCACAGAAAACAGAACAACAATCGACAACTCGACCCTCTGCTCACTCCTTTCCTGTAAAATACAGGTCCAGCCCACACATATGCTCCATCAAGGATGGTGCTACAGGCAGCAAGGCAGTGCACTTACCACTACAATGCATGTTAATGTTGATCTAATACAGCTCCGGCGATCCACTAGCACCCCCCTCCTGCGGTGGCTTTGGAAATTCTCCCGATTTCTGAGGTCTCAAGGTTGGCAAGTATGTTGAAACCTCCATTCACTTGGGTAGTTATCACGGGAGATTAGCTTAAGGCCCAGGAACATCAGCAGCGCCTGTATTACAGAGAGAATGTACACTGGGAGATAAGGTATTTGTATTACTTCCATTCTCTAGCTCAAAATGACTGTCTCCTCCACAATGAAACGGCCCCTGGAGTGATGATGCCGGCTGCCTGAACACAAGAGAAAAATTGTTCAGGCGGAACTTCCCAATATGTTAAATGGGAGAAATCACAGGGTCCAACAGTGACTGGTGTTGCCCCATGGTGCTGTTACGCAAGTGCAATGGGTCAGCAGCTCATCATTATCTGCATCATGGGGGGGGGGGGGGGGGGGGGGATGTGCTCAAGTCCCTTAGAAGAGCAGGACTCACAGCTGACCTGAAGAGGTTGAAGGTGGGTGGAGGCAGCTGTGGTGCAGGTTTATGACACTGGCTGGCTACAGAAGCTGTATTTCAGCCTTTTCTGAGCTGATCAGTTCCCTGAGCAGTCCCCTACCAGACCCGCTGTGTTTTGAAGTTACATTTTGTTGACAGAAGGCCAACTGTCTGTTTTATCACACATAGTGATAAAACCTATGAATCTCCACAATCGATCTTCAAATTATGTCCTTTTTAAAATTGAGTGAGCAAGAATTCTCCCATTCCGGTATATAAAGCTGTAACTCGCAAAGCATAATGTTTACATTTAAAGTCAGCTTTCTCCAGTTAAATTACTTTTGAACGTCATGTAAACATGAAAGCTGGTTTCTGTAATCAGGGTAAGAATGACAGAAACATGGCTTCCCCAGCAAGAGTTCTGCCATGTTGACAGATAAGCAGTTTCATTAGAAGCTCAGAACATGTGAGCATCTGTAGGACAGAAGCCCAGAGACAGGGAGAGCATCAGCTCGGTAAAGGAGAGAGCATAACACATGTCATCCTGCTGTGACATACACACACACACACA